>NC_048232.1:523859-639391 GCF_002007445.2 Ailuropoda melanoleuca | reverse complement strand
AATATTGAACCATGCTTGCAGCCCAGGAACAAATCCCACTTGATTGTAGTGAACGATTTTTTTAATGTATTATTGGGTTTGGTTTGCTAGTATTTTATTGAGAATTTTTGCGTCCGTGTTCATCAGGGACATTGGCCTGAGGTTTTCTTTTTTTTAAGTGGAGTCTTTATCTAATTTTACAGTTAGGGTAATGCTGGTGGAATTCCCCTGGGAAGCCATTTGGCCCTGGATTTTTGTTTGTTGGGAATTTTTTTTTAAGTACTGATTCAATTTCTCTGCTGGTTATTGGTCTGCTCAGATTTTCTTTTTCTTCGTTTTTCAGTTTTGGTAGATTATATGTTTCTAGGAATTTATCTTTTCTTCCAGGTTGTCTAGTTTTTTGGCATATAGTTTTTTTTATAATATCCTCTTTATTATTATTGTTCGTATTTCTGTGGTGTTGGTTATTTCTTTTCTCTCATTTGTGACTTTATTTATTTAGGGTCCTTTCTCCTTTCTTTTTGGTAAGTCTCGCTAGGAGTTTATCAGTTTTACTAGTTTTTTCAGAGAACCAGCTCCTGGTTCCATTGATCTGTTCTGTTGTTTTCTTTAGTCTCTGTATCACTTATTTCTGCTCTCATCTTTATTATTTCCTTCCTTCTGCTGGCTTTAGGCTTCGTTGTACTTTTTCTAGCTCCTTTAGGTGTGAAGGTTAGGTTGTTTGAGATTTTTCTTGCTTCTTGAGGTGGGCCTGTATTGCTATATCCTTCACTCTTAGAACAGCTTGTGCTGCATCACAAAGGTTTTGGACCACTGCATTTTCATTTTCATTTGTTTCTGTGTGTTTTTTTATTTCTTGTTTGATTTCCTGGTTGACCCATTCAGTCATTGTTTAGTAGCATGTTGTTTAACCTCCTTGTATTTATGGTCTTCCCCAATTTTTTCCTTGTGGTTGACTTCAAGTTTCATAGCGTTGTGGTCTGAAAATATGGATGGTATGATCTCAGTCTTTTTGTACTTGTTGAGGCCTGCTTTGTGACCTAATATGTGGTCTTTTCTGGAGAATGTGTGTTGTGTGCACTTGCAAAGAATGTGTATTCTGCTATGTTAGAATGCAGTGTTGTGAACATATCTGTGAAGTCCGTCTGCTCCAGTGTGTCACTCAAAGTCATTGTTTCCTTGTTGATTTGCTGCTTACATGATCTGTCCATTGCTGTGAGTGGGGTGTGAAAGTCCCCTACTGTTACTGTATTAGCACCAATAAGTTTATGTTTTTTATTAATTGATTTAGATATTTGTGTCTCCCATGTTGGCTGCATAAATACAGTTTTTAGATCTTGTTGGATTGTCCTCTTTACTGTGATATAGTGCCCTTCTTGATCTCTTGTTACAGTCTTTGGTTTAAAATCTAGTTTGTCTGATACAAGTGTTGCTACTCTGGCTTTCTTTGACATGCATTTGCTCGGTAGATGATTCTCCACCCCCTCACTTTCAATCTGGAGGTGTCTTTGGGTCGAAAATTAGTCTTTCATAGGTAGCACATAGATGGTCCTTGCTTTTTTTAATCTGTTTTGATGCCCTGTGTCTTTTGATTGGAGCATTTAGTCCATTTACATTCAGAGTGATTGTTGATAGATACGTATTTAGTGCCATTTTATTACTTGTTTTGTTGTTTCTGGAGATTTTCTCTGATCCTTTCCTGTCTTTGTCATTTTTGGTCTCTCTTTTCCCCTCAGAGAGTCCTCTTTAATATTTGTTGCAGGGCTGGTTTAGTGGTCATGAACTTCTTTAGGTTTTGTTGGTCTGGGAAACCCTTTGTCTCTCCTATTCTGAATGAAAGCCTTGCTGCATGTGGTGTTCTTGGATGCAGATTTTTCCCATTCAGCACATTGAATATATCATGCCACTCCCTTCTGGCTTGCCAGGTTTCTGTTCAGAAATCTCCAGCTGACCTTATGGGTCTTCCTTTGTAAGTTAATGACTTATTTTGTCTTGGCGCTTTCAAGGCTTTTTCTTTATCAGTATATTTTGCAAATTTAATTACAGTATGTCTTGGTGTTGGCCTGCTTTTGTTGATTTTGATGGTAGTTCTTTTTCCCTCCTGGGTAGGGATGTCCATGGTCTCCTTCCAGCCAGATGAGGGAAGTTTTCAGCTGTTACTTCCTCACATAAACTTTCTGCCCCCTTTTCTCTCTTCTTCTGGAACTCCTGTGACAAAAATGTTGTTACGTTTGAAGGAGTTGCTGAGTTCCCTGAGTTTCTTCTCGTGTTCCATAATTCTTTCTCTCTTTTGTTCAGCTTCATTACTTTCCATTACTTCATCTTCTAGGTCACTGATTCATTCCTGTTTCTTCCAGCCTGAGGTTCATCGCATCAGGCCTGTTTCCAGTCTTGTGTATTATGCTCATACTCTGATCGATTGTTGTTTTTGTTGTTTTTGGGTTTTTTTGCTCTTTTATCTCTGTGGTAAGGGTCTCCCTGATGCCTTCTATTCTTTTCTCAAGCTCATGAGTATCCTTATGATCATTACTTTAAGTTCTCTATCAAGTACATTATATCTGTTTTGCTTAGATCTCTGGCTATGGTTTTATCTTGTTCTGTCATTTGGGATGAATTCTCCCACGAGATGGTGGGATTTTTGTCAGTGTGGGTCTCTTTTCACTCTTTAACCTGCTGTCTTTTGAGTTCTAACAGATTTTCTCCAGATTCTGCTTCCATAGGGAATCATCTTTCTTTTCGTTTAAGCTGCTGGGCAGTGTTGGTCCTTTGCAGCTAAGTGAGACCCATGAAAGCATTGTTTCCAGAGTATCCTGCCTTCCACAGAGACAGCTGTCGCCCTTCTGTTCCTTATCTTCTCCAAGCAACTGGACACTCAAAATATGACTGTAGCTTGTTAAAGCAATTTGCTTTGATAATTTTTCAAAAAGATACATCATTGCCTTTCTTCTGGGATCTTGGGTTTATAAATTATTCTTAGATATAATTATTATGAAGAAAATAAGGAATCTGATAAAAATCTGTCATCAAATACCATGTTTTTACATAACGATTTTAAAATATAGAGTGTTTGATTGAATTAGGTTTCAGATAACTGAAGCCCTTTCCCCCTTCTTAAACTATTTTTTTTAAACAAATCTTTGTAAAATTTCTTAACATAAGTTTCAGAGAGTTCAGAGTGGCATTTTTTTGTTTATTTCTTTCACTGTCTCCTTTGTAAGTTGGATGACAGGCACTCCGGTAATAACACAGTCCTTGTCTGAAGATGCGTACGGTCAGTGGCTATACTCAGGCTATTGTGATGTTTGACCAGTGGGGGTTGAGTTTGCCTCCCACTCTTGCCCGTCCTTGTCTCTGCTGTGCTCAGCTGCATGCCTGTGTCCCCCTGGTCTGTGTTGGCTGACTGCGGACCGGAAACCAGACGGTCTTGGCATCGCAGAGAGGTAGCTCCATACAGCCGGGGTGGTCCCCAGAGGGTTCGGCTTTGCAGCTGTGCTCCTGATGGTTACGGTTGCCTAACAGATGACCTTTGCTTAAATGACGAAGGATGGCGGTGTTTGGGAGACAGAGGCGGAAATCGAGCTAGAGCGGATTGGTCGCCTGCCCTTCTGCTCTGTGTCTCCGTCTCGGACGGTCTGTGCTTCTGCAACATGACAGTGTTGTTCTCTTTCAGAGGAGTCAAACTCAGTCTCCAACGCCACCAAAGCCCCCCTCCCCGAGCTTCGAATTGGGACTGTCCAACTTCCCTCCGTTGCCTGGGGCAGCAGGCCACCTCAAGACAGAGGACCTGTTTGAAAACAGGCTGTCTAGCTTGTTAATAGGGTCCTCAAAAGAAAGGGTAAGATACATACCGCTAATGTTTGCTTAGTGCCGAGTTTGCACCAGGCGCTCTGCCACGCTTTCGAACAGGCAGTCTTTGTATGTGAAAGAGCTTCAGAGAGGGCGAGTGATCCAGAGACCACGTGGACCTGGAGTGGAAGGGTCAGGCTTGAACCCGGGCTAGACCTTCTCTGTTAATTCCCTCACTGCCTTCCAAGGTCAGAGGTGGAAACCGGCGTCATGTGCCGTACAGACGCTCTCTGTCACCCCGAGGCTCAGATACACTTTTATTGTTGTTACTCAGAACCTGCTTTTGTTTTACAAGTCTACAAAATAAAACAGAAATCTGAGTTACAACAGAAGTGATACAATTTTTAGTGACCCACGCTCTAACAAGGAGCCCAGAAACATGCTACCGTAGTACTGGTTGGCGGCTTTGGTCAGGTGTGCGACCACACTAGCTGCTCTCCCTCTTCTGCGCTGATTACATCCCCAAGCATCAGGCCAGCTACAGAAGCCAGAGCGCACTTGTCTACAGTGTTCCTTCTGGGTTCTGTAACAGTTAACAAGGCACGAGGGTCTGTGCAGCTGCCGGGACTGACGTGTGGCGCCTACGTGAGCTCTCGGGGGCCAGAGGTGTGGGACACCTAACAAGTTGCCACGGTAACGTGTCCTCCTGTGAGATCTCTGCCTGGCTCTACACCACAGTCACCTACTACCCCCAGATAGGAGTCCCTCTGTGTCCAGGCCAGGGCTCAGGGAGGGATTTGTAAAGCCCCGTGTTCAGTCCTCGTCCTGCTGCTGCATGGTTCCTGCTTCTCTTGTTCACCTTTGAGGTGGAGTGGACTCCAGGAATCTGTACGTTACAGTAACAATCACATACTGCGTTTGGTGTGTCTTGTGCATTATTTTAAGTCTTAAACTTTCAGACAGTGGTCTCTGGGTTACTGCTGCCTTCTCCAGTAATGTTAGAGCCAGTGTGGTTGAGGAACCCTGACTTCCAATGTCCCCCCTGGCCTTACTCCCCTTGGTGGCAGGCACAGGAGGAGAACAGGCCAGCCTCCACCCCGCTTCAAAAGCAGCAACTACAATTTTTTACATTTCTAGTCTCTCTGTGTATTTTTTTTTAAAGTTAGGTTTTTTAAGAAACAATATCTACTTTAAACAAGCCTGGCTGGATTCCACAGCAGGGGGAGCCACAGCTTCTCCGTGGAGCCCCTGCCACCGCTTTTTCTGTTGCCTTGGCGCCTGAGTGTGGGAGCTGGCGGGGAGGGGCTAGGCAGCTCGTCCCCATATGTGAGCTGGGTCACACGCTGGCTGCCGTCTGCACTCCGGCAAAGCAAGGCCATACCCTGGAGTAGATGCACCTTTACAGAAAGGAGGCATTTTGCACTCCCACATTCCCGCCGGCCTTGCTTCCTTCAGCTGAGCATGGACTTGGAAGAGTCTGGTTTTCTGGCAGGGCTGCAGCGCCAGGGGCAGGGGGCACAGATGGTGCCGTCCTGCCCGCCCCTCCCTCTAGATGGCCTCAGTGCCGTCTGCCTCTGAACCTTTGATCTGCCCTGAAAGTAGAATTGTAGGAAAGCGCTCTTTGCGCACGTACTGACTTCCAATGACGTATTCGACACACGGCATGAGGAAGACTGCCCTGGTGAGCTGCTGGTGTGCGTGGGGGGCGCTTTCTGGAGTAAGAGCACTGGTGGTACTCACGTCTTTGTCCCACGACCAAGGACAGATTAATGTCCACGTTCCAAGCTTCCATTTCCTCGGCTGTTAAACTTCGAAATCATAGACTTGCTGCCAGGGGTAGGAACTGTCAACACCTGCCACCCCCCTTGAGACACCCAAATTTATGTCTATCTTGAAGTGTCGATCTTTTTGGTTTTAGTTACAAGAAGGAGCCATACGGAATTAGGTTGGGAACTCCATATGTAACAGATATTTGAGGGCGCCAGGCTGTGCTAGGCGCTGGGGTGTCAGGAATAAGATGCCTTTGACACTTATTCTATGGAGAAAACAAGCTTGTGGACAATGAACGTGGAGGTCCAGGGGGTCCTGAGTCCCAGAAGTGACGAGGTGTTTGCGGGCAGTGGGGGAGTGCTCTGGAGGACAGGCAGGGCTCTGTTTTCTCATGCTGCTAGTTACCAGTGCTTTCAGCTGCTCCCCTTGGTCGAGGCCATGCTTTCAGCCCCGGCAGAATGACCCCAGTGCCCCCAAGAGGAAGGTGGGAAGCCTCCGTGTCATTCAGACTGGGACCTTTGGTGGTGTGTTTAAGGTCATTAGAACAGAAAGCTGAGGGCTATGTCTCTACCCAAGTTAAACTGTCCTTTCCCTGGTTTCCAGAGCCTGAACGCGGATGCAAGCACGAACACACTCCCCGCAGTGACCTCCAGAGAGCCCTTGGTGCCGGCTCCCTGCGCTGTGTCTGCAGCCTATGGGCGCTCCCCCTCCCCTGCCTGTCTGCCGGAGTAAGTACCGCTTTCTGCCGAGGCTCCCGTGCTCTTAGACCGCCCCTGCCTGTCATGAGCGGGAGATACAAACCTTGGGTGGCATTTTTTACAGGGATCCCAAGGTGGTGGAGAAGCAGAGAGAAACCTCGAGTGTGGACAGACTTCCTTCTGCCCTAACTACAACGGCGAGTAAATCGGTGCAGGTGAACGGCGCTGCCACGGTACGTGTCCCGGCCGCCCTTCCCGCCCCAGGGAGGAGGGGCTTGGTGTTCTTTTTCTGTGTCAGCTTATTTTCAGTGAAGTCTGGTTTGCTGGGTTTTTTACGTGTGTAGGTGCTGTGCTTTCTGCTCTGAATACCTGGAGTATTGCTTTTGACTTCCCACTGGGTTTCCTGGTTATTTCTTCCTGCTGCCCCCATGGGCTTCTTACTTCAGTGTTGGTTAAGAGAGGTTGTCTTTTGGAGTCCTAAGACTGCACCCCGTGTTCTCCATGGATTCCGATCACTTGGGCGAGTGTCGCCCCAGCGGATGCTAGGGAGATGCTGCACACCCCGCCCACCTGCTCCCACCCAGGCAGCTCCGTCCTGGCCGCAGGCCCCCTCCGGCTCCTCTGCGTCCCTCCTTCCCCCTTGGTTCACCCGGCCTTGTTTATTGTGATTCGTGAACTTTTGTCAGTTAGACTGGGGAGTTAAACCCTGTTCATAATGTTGCATCTTTAAAGGAAACATTTTTATAGATTACAGTTACTTTTAAGTTAGTACATGGCTTACGGAGGTGACGTAGTTTTAAGTTTCTCTTGTTATTTCAAGCTTCTCTTGTTATTTCAAGCTTCCACTTACCTGAAAAATTAACTTTTTAAAAAAAGTTTTTAACTGTGTGTTCACCCTTCCTGAGTCCACACTGCCAGCTTCTGGTGGTTTGAAATGGGCACAAACATTATTTAAGCTCCTTGGTACAAAGTGATGGGTTGCGTGGTTTGGCCGTTCCAGGAAGCCCGTGCTGTGGGAAGTGAGGGTGTTTTCAAGGACGTGTGAGTGGAGAAGGTAGATGCTGCTTCCAGCTCTTTCCAGGGACACCTTTTCTTACACCTGCTTTTATGCTTTCGTGTGACTCGAGAGTGCACAGAGGTCGGCACTGCCTATCTCAGGACCTTTTCTGGTTTTACCCATTCTTATGTTTCTAGAGTATCTTGGAGGGAACCTTGTGCTGCAGGGGAAACAAAAGTTGTTGAAATTTATGAACTTTTACAGGTGACAGCACTTTTGAGTGTGGAATTGAGTACCTGCTGAAAACTTTGTTCACTTTTCCAACTAAAGTGAATTTACTTTCACACATTTTGGAGATGTCCTTTTGTGCATGTAATCCCAGCATTGTGTCTGTTTCCCAGGAATTGAGAAAACCCAGCTACGCGGAGATTTGTCAGAGGACGAGTAGAGAGCCTCCGTCTTCCCCGTTGCAGCCCCCAAAAGAACAAAAGCCCAATGCCGTTGGTTGCGGGAAGGAAGAAAAAAAGCTCGCTGAGAGAGAGCCCCCTACCCCCAAGTCCAACCCGGGACCACCCAAAGACCAGAGGAGGCCGCCGGGCCGCCGGCCCTCGCCCCCGGCTTCCGGGAAGCGTCCACACAGAGAACAGAGCACCCCTCCCAAGTCCCCTCAGTGAGCGCTGAGGTCTGGGAGGGCTGTAAAGAGCTGGGCTCGCCACAACTAAGCACTGTCCCACTCGGGGCCAAGAATGAGCCGCTGGTTAGGGGCTTGCAGTGTAGACAAGGCCAGTGAGGTGCCTGCAAGTGATTTTTCTTCCATGAGTCGGATTTTCCCCCTCTTGAAAAAAAATCTATTTTTCAGGATTTAATTAATATAAACCTTATTTTAGGTTGGTGCTTAACTGGAGGTGATGCATAAGTCTGATTTTTTTCAGGATAGAAAATGCATTTATCCTAACAAATTGATATTTTTATTAAGCCTCCATGTGGCTATGAATGCAAGCTATGTATAGTGAGTTTTTCTAAATGAAGCGGGACGATGCTACTGCATTTGTTAAAAATAACTGGTTAGCCAGCGCGTTCCTCTGAGATGTCCAGACCGATGGGTGGGCTGAGGACAGCTGGGCTCGAGGCTGGAGGCAACACGGTCAGTGTGGCCTGGAGAAGAGATGGGGTCAGGCTGCGCCCTCACTGGCATGGGAGTTGTACTTCATTCAGAATCTTAGCAAGTGACTCTAGTGTTTTTGTTTTTGTTTTTTAAAGAAAGTATAGCCCGTTTTTGACCTGCTGGGCGAGATGCACCCAAGAGAGCTCTGAAACCTTGTGTTTTGTTGTGCTGCAAGCAAGTAACCAGCCTCTCACTCCTGTCTCAAGTGGCTGTTGTGTAAGATAGAGTCAAAGCACATTGTGAATAGAACTTAAATGAAAACATAAACCTGGTTGCCCACTGATGTGTCCCCACGAAAACGTACGCTGATGTTGTCTTGCTCCTGCGAGCTGGCGAGGAGGGCGTGGGAGCCAGCGTGGCTCCCGCGTCTCCCCCACATCAGCCAGCTCTGCGGGCGCCTTCCTGTACCTCCGCGTCAGCACACAGTGGAAGTGTTACTTAAGTCGTGGGAGTGTGGTGTCTGCGGTGCCCTTGGTGGGGAGGCTAACCGTTCCCTCCGAGACAAGGGTCTCACTGATTCCCTTCTGGAAGTGCTGCACTCTGAAGAACACGCATGCACTAAAGCTAGCAGTTTATAATAAAGTTAAATATAAATTATTTTGTTTTAAAATGCCTAAATTTTTTCTTGAAGTATTCTAAGCAGCAGACATTAAAACATTTCCTGCTAAATGTAACCATACACAGTTTATTCCACAAAAGGTTATTTAACAAGACTGAGGGTTCTTTTTAAAACATTATTTCCATCCAATATTTAAAGACTTGAATTTTATTTAAACTTGAAATGACTTTGCCTTAACTTTTGTATAAGACAGCTTAGAGTTGGTGGAGACTGGCCCCTGGGTTGGCACGAGTGGGTTAGAGCTGCTCAGTTGGGTGGGGCTGCCGCCGTGGGGGTCACTGAACGAGCGTTCTGTGGCACAGGACCTGGCAGTGGTGTCTGTGATACACCCTGAAGACCTTCAGCGGTTGACCTTTTTCAGATTGTTGAGAAATCCTGTAAATGCAAATAGTCGATACTGTATTAAATACGTGCACTTGGAAGTGTGTGCTTTGCTTGTACAGTTGTAAATAATCAGAACATATTAAAAAGGTACCCTAAAGAGAAAAATCTGATAAAAATTATTGATATATTATAAATGTTGCTATTGAGCTGGATGTAGATAAACTAAATGTTGTGGTTTGAATATTATTTTAATTTGTTGAGATGTTTTTCTTTTTCTGATACTGGTGTGTTGGACTGATTCTGCCTCTTTGCTGCTGCAGAAGGGAAATGGGAAGTCCTAGCAAAGCCTTCCGACGTTTTCATGCTCTTCTCACAAGTCTGTAAATATGTACTAATCATAGCTAATGTGAAAGCATAATGTAGGAAGCAGAAACTGGCAGGAGCTTCAGGAGAAAGTAAAAGATAATCTACTTAAAATCATAACTAGCTACGCATGATTCGCCCTGCCAGAGGAGAGCCCACCCTGGTGCGCTTGACCATCTCCTTCAGAGAAGCCGCTGGGACTCAAATATCTAGAAATTCACAGTGCTAGTGTTTTGCAGATGCCTGTAAAAGGAACATGGGGATTTCTTTTTTTTGTAGCTAAGGGATTGCTGACTTAAAAAATCAGTAGTTAATTGACTTCTGAGGCCCCAACTCGTGAGTACTGTAAGAAGAGCTGGAAAGGCAAGCCCCAGGAAGTCCTTAATGTAGCAGTTTTTGCAGGAAGAGTGGACACGGTCAGGCTTGGTCACCCCTGGGCTGCAAACCCTGTGGAGCTGAGAGACTGGTCTTCAGGAATGACGGATCCTTGCCCTGGCAGCAGGCCGTGTGCTAGAGCCAGCTGTAGCCGTCCACTGCAGGCAGGACGAAGGTGGTCACTCGTGACAGCCACGGGGCACAGCCAGCCACTGTGGTGGTGGCCGGTGCACGGGCAGGGTGGGGCCTTTGTGGTCCCACTGCCTCTGTGCCTGCCTACTGCTCTGCGGCTGCTGTCCACACGGCCCAAGTCTGTTGCATCCAGAGTCCAACCTCGCTCTGGTGGGATTTTTATAGCACCCTTTTTAATTAAGCAAAGGTGATATGCCAAATAGCTGTATAATGTCCAAAAAACCACCTTTCTGAGATCGCTGTGAGACTTTCCACTCGCAGAAGAGAATGGGAGCCAGCACAAGAGGGGGCTGGGATGCAGCGCGTAGGTGATGGCTCTGGCACGAGCAGCCAGCAGTTGGAGGCTTTGTTCCTTCTTAGAAACGGAAGTCTTTCCTTTCCCCAGCAGTATCTCAGGGTGTAGAATCAGAGATAACAGCAATCACAAATGACATTTTAACTTGTAAAATTGTGTGAGGATACTTACAATTTGGAAATAGAGGGATGAGAATCTGGCCCCACTTCACCAGACATGAATTTCCAGTAGAGTAGTTGCTTTTTACCAGTTTGTGTCCTGATGTTCCTGGTCTGGCCCGCCTGTCCCCGCCTCACTGATTGTCACTAGCGGGTGGCAGAAGACCGATCAAGAGGCTGTATTAGCCAGGATCACGCAGTTTACATTTAAAAAGCCGGTTCAGTTTGTTACAAGGGCAGCGGGTGAGGAAAGTGCGTGTCCGTGCCCGCCGCCAGCGAGCTGCGGTTGGGGGCTCGTGCGCTTCGTGGCCTGTCAGCCCAGAGCGCAGCAGACAATCGAAGTCAGAAGCAGAGCCAGCAGCCGCCAGTCCGCCGAGCGGGACGTGATGCAAGCTTTCTTGAGGGCCTTTGTTTTTGTTCTTCTTTTCATTAAGACTGGAATCAAGCTTACGTGTAAACTATTGATAATTTAAGTTTCCTTTTGTGTCATTCAGTGTAAAACTGTCTAATTTGAAAAAAAAATGTAGGTTATGAAAAATAAAGATTTAGGCACTGTTCAATTTTTCTTTTGATTTTTTTTTTTAATTAAAAATTCCTTCGAGAATACATCTTTTTAAAAAATAATTCTTGTCTCTTCCCATCAGTGTACATGAGAAGGGAAAGTGGTTGCCTCCAGCTCGTGTTTGGATTATCGAGGCTTCTCGCACGCTCTGAGTGTCTGCAGCGTGAGGGTCCCCCGGTCAGCAGAGTGGTCTAAGGCATTCAGGGGAGCAGTGCACGGGATCCAAGATTTACCACAGAGCTGAATATCCCTACGTCGGGATCTTCTGTTTCTTGTGTTAAATGGCCTGTCTCTTGTGAGATGTTCCCATAGAGACACTTGATGATGGGTCCTTGTGGTTTTCAAATCAGATGTGAGCCTCAGAAACAAAGTAATTGACTCACCCCTAAATACTGGTGATGCCAGTGCTGCTCAAGGCTGGGGGGGGCTGAACAGCTTAGTGTATCACTGACGTGCACAGATGGTCTGCCTAGACGTTAACTGACTGATTCTCCTCTGTGAGCTGCCTGTTCATTTTCTTTTCCCATTTTTTTCTACGGGATTATCTTTTTCTTACTGATGTGTTCCTGAACTGTTTGGCTACTAACTCTTTGTTATGTATGTTACAAATATTTCCCCTCAGTCTCTACCAGTTGTCTTAACTTTTTTAGAGTATGTTTTATCTTACACTTTTTGATTATCTTGTAGTAAAATTTATCATTCTTCTCTTTTGTGGTCCTAGCGTCTTGGTCTTGTTGATGAAGTATTTCCCTGCTCGGTAGGCGTGAAGATAACCTGCGTGTGTGCGTGCTCGTGTGTGCATGCCTGCGTGTGCACGTTCAGTCCGTCTGGAATTGCTGGCCTGTACGTGCATGTGTGGTCTGGGTCACAGCCTAATTCTGCTTTCACCGTACGGAGAGTATCTTGTCTGTCATTTCCTAGTTCGTTATTTCTCCACGATGTGTGATGCCGCTCTTGGTGTTCACATGGTCCCCACGGATGCGTGCGTGTCGTCTGTGTTCTCTGTTCACTACCGTCCGTAGTTCTGTTCCTTTGCTGATCCCGTAGGCTTTCTTTCAGCCGTCCTGCGTTGCTAGGAATTTCTTTCATGGAACTCCTCACAACTGTAAATCAGCATGCTCCGCCAAGGCGGGAAGTGAGCTCCTCCCAATCACCTTTGTGTCCCCTGTTCTTAGTACACTGTCTGCAACATCGTAGATGCTCAATAAATGTTTGTTAAATTGATGAAATATTTATTGAGTGTGTATTCTTTTTAGCACAGCACTGGCCTAGAAGCTGTGGAAGAACTAGGGTGATCTTTGCTGTTTCCATGTAACCATCCAAAACTCAGTGGCTTGACATGACAGTCACACATCAGGATTGGCTGACGAAGGCTCGGTGTGGCGGCCCTGCCAGCCCTCGGCCCCACTTGCTCACAGATGTGTGTGTGCCGGGCGGGGGGGGGGGGCACAGACCTCGCCACCGCGTGCTGCCCATCCGGGCCTGTTCTTTGATGCTGTGGGAGGGCGCAAGAGCTGAACCCTGGTGTCAAAGCCTCCCTTCCCCCAAGAAGTTGAAATCGTGTTCCGCTCCTCGGTATATGCACGTTTTGCTGACGTTAAAATCCTGTGTTTTTCTGAATCATGGAATAAAAGCAATGCTGGAAGCCAGCAGGTGGCTGCCTATTGCAGGCGTGATGAGCAGGGGTCCTCTGAGATGGGTGTTTCTGGGAGTCCCTTTGACACGCTGTTCCTGGCCTACCGTGCGGAGGTGGGCAGGAGGTAAGGTGGGAAATCAGAACAACAGGTGGCATTCACCAGCACCTCCCCACTCGGGTTCTGGGTGTTTGTGGAACCGGAAACACCGGGGAGCACCACTAGCACGTCGGGTGCCCACAGACGTCTGGCCCCTGCGCCCCCATGCCAGGAGGCTGGCTGGTGATCCTGCTCTGAGCTGAAGCGGGCAAGTGAGCCACCAGGCAAGGGGGGTCAGCTGCACTGCAGGGTTCAGGATGACATTACCAGAGGAGGGCACCGGTTAGCCGACCGAGGGAGGAGAGGCTCTCCGTGGCAGGCGCTGGCGATTGTCCAGGAGATGTAACTGCAGCCATCAGTGGGTGTCCCCGGTGCGGCACGGGCCTCCAGAGCCTGGGTTCATTCTCGCCCAGGCTTTCTTTTGAGCCGCGGTGGCCCCTTGGCTCGCTGAAACTCATACACGCGTGGTGTGCGGTGCCCTCCAGAACACACTGAGAAGCAAAGCGGGTGCCTTCTGGGGTCAGAGCCGCCAGGGAATCTCTCACCTCATGGGCCAACTTGGGAGCTATTTC
The DNA here is from genome assembly GCF_002007445.2 of Ailuropoda melanoleuca. NCBI lineage: Eukaryota > Metazoa > Chordata > Mammalia > Carnivora > Ursidae > Ailuropoda > Ailuropoda melanoleuca. Next base: position 625,803 of record NC_048232.1, on the reverse strand, counting down.
AGTTCTTAAAGAGCGACTGTCAGACCCGTGGGTCCGCCCCTGGGGCAGAGCGGGAGGAGAGGACCCGTGAGGGGTGGCCCTGGACACAGGGACGCTCCTCGGGAGACGCCGTTGTTGACACCCGTGTATCCCGACCCCTCGGACCTGGTGTTCCCCGTCCCCTCCCCGAACCTGCCGGCTCCCCGCCGCCGTGGACGTGTGCTGGACAACTTGACCTCCACGTGGCGCCACGGGCGGCTTAGGCCCTCACGGTCCTCTAGTGGCTGCCCTGACCTGCTGTCCACTTGGCCCTCGCTCCCGTCCCACGGGGGGAGGTCTCGTCACCCCCACCATCACGGATGTCCTTTCTCCGGGACTTGGGCCTGCCTCCCCCAGATCCACACAGGAACTGCCGCTGACATGCCGGGTTCTCCTCCGCCTTGTCCCACGTGGCCGCCAACCCTGCCCACATGCTTGCCGTCACCTGTGCGAGTCCCGTTGACTCCCGTGCCCTGGCTGGTCCATGCCTTGCAGCTGCTGCAGGAGCATCACGGGGGACGCCCCAGCGAGGCCTCTGTGCCGGCCTCCTGGCGCCCCCGCACCCACCTGTCTGCAGCTGTCAGTGGACAGAGGGCGTCCGGCACTTCCCACCCCGTCCTCGGTCCCGCCTGCCTTGGCCCTTTTTCAATAACCCCCCCCAACACTCTTGGCTGGTGCTGTCCCACCAAAATGCAGTGTGAGCCCACGCAGAACCGTGAGTGTCCTGGTCGGTAAGAGCATACAAAGAAACAGGTGCAGCTAACTTGGAGCTATTCTAGTCCAGGCCGCCCGTTCAGGTCCGCCTTCTTCCCTGCGAGGCACTAGGCTTCCTCTCAGAGCTCCAGACTGCCTCTCATGGGCGCTCAGGCCTTTGGGGGTCCCGGCACCGTTATCCCCACTTCTGTATTTGGCAACGTCTGACCTTACTTGCTTGTTCTCTGGAACTAAACCAGAAGGAGCCCGGACAGACTATTCTGCCACCATGAGGGTCTCGCTCTGACACTCTGACACCAATGCCATCCCTACTGGCTGGACTGTCAGAGTCCCCATAGCCTTTATTTTTGAGGGTCCACACTCTTACCTGTCCTTTGTCCCCATGTGGTGGGCAGATGCCGGCTGGTCACCAGGGCAGCAGCGCCGTGCTCACAGCGGACCTGCATTCTCAGGCCCTTCAGGGGCTCGTGAGTCCCACAGGTCAGCACGGATCCAGCTTCGCTTCCGCCCTGTCCGTGCACTGACGCCACCCTGAGGCCCCATTTGAGACCCGACCTCCGTGTGCCTGGCGTCCCGGAGTTGAAGCAGGTCACGCCACCGCGACGGCAGCGCCGGCTCCCCACCTCTGCCTCCACCTTCCGGTGCGCGTGGGACTGTGTGAAATGGGTCTGTCCTTCGCCTTTCCTTCCTGATCCCTTTAGGGGCAGAAGTTCTTCATTCCGATGCAGAAAGCTTTGCAAACTGAAATCACAAAGATTACCTGCCATATTCTTTTCTGGCAGTTTGAGCGTTTCCGAACTTGCCTTCGGGTCTGCGGTCCATTGAGCTAACTTCCGCGTGGGAGGCGAGGTGAGTGCGGGGCGCCGGCCCCGGGTTGTTCCCCAGTGGGTCACTTTGCACCTTTATCAAACATCAGTCGATCCAGCGCGTGTGGGTCTGATCTGGACCCCGTTGTGTTCTGTCTTCCCGCTACCATCCCGCTCTCTTGCCGACGGCAGCGTCACAGTGGACTGGAAGCCGGGAAGCGCCCCCTCCACATTGTCCTTCATTCACAAGGTCACACGGGCTGCTCTACGTTTTGGAGCCAGCTTGTCCGTTCTTACCGAAATGTCCTGCCGGGATTCTGACGGGAGTCACACTGGATCTGAAGACCCGTGTGGGGAGGATACAGAACCCCGACCCTTTCTGAGGCCCTCTGGATTTTCCTCTGATGGGTTTTGTACCTCAATGCGCCGTCCCATGCATCCTTTGTTAAATTAATCCCTACATACTTTGTGTTCTGGCGCTGTTGTAAATGGCGTCCCCCCACTTTCTTACCGTAAGCTGCTGGCATGTGGGAACACGGCAAATAGGCTTTTGCGTAGGGGACTTGTGTCCCTCTGCTCGTCTCTGCTGGTGCAGACCTCAGCCCTGCCATGAGTCCAGTCCCGCTGAGCCCTCGGGAATGTCTTCTTTTTTTTTTTTTAAGATTTTATTTATTTATTTGACAGAGAGACAGCCAGGGAGAGAGGGAACACAAGCAGGGGGAGTGGGAGAGGAAGAAGCAGGCTCCCAGCAGAGGACCCCAAAGCGGGGCTGGATCCCATAACGCCGGGATCACGCCCTGAGCCGAAGGCAGACGCTTAACGACTGTGCCACCCAGGCGCCCCCCTCGGGAATGTCTTTAACCCGGACATTTCACAGGACCAAATAAGTCCCGTGAAAAATGGAAGCGCTCGCTGGAAACTGATGTGTTAAACTGCCCGTACAGACCACCATGGACGCCGCCCTCTCCTTTGAAGATTAAAAATATTCAAAAGCATGATTAGCCTGTAAACCCCAGAAGGCATGGCTCTCTCCCGCCAGACTCACTCACTTTCAAGGAGTGCCATGGAGCGCGGGGCCACGCTGGGCGCTAGGTGGCAACTTGTGTGCTACACCGTTTCCCTGCTGGCGTCGGCTCATCCACCCCGCGGGCGTGTTTCCCTGGGGGTTCTGAGACGCACACGTGGCTGTCATCGAGCAGTGGCCCGCATTAGCGTGACGGAGAAACATGGGGCTGGTGCCTCCGGAGCCACCGCTTTCAACAGCACGAGAGAGGTTTTTAAACATTCAATTGAATTAAATATCTAGAACACACTTCTGTTTTTCCGTACGTGTCAGGCAGTGGGTGGGCTCGCCCCCGCTCGGACCCACATGCAGCTGCCGTCCAAGGGGCCGCCTGCCAGTTTGCGCCCTGCTCAGCCTGAAGACCGCACGTGGCCTCACTTTCTAAACAGGGTCGCGAGGCACTGGGCGTCGGCGTTCAGGGTTTCTACCCAGGACTCTCCAATGTCAGCCTCACTGGAATCACCGGGAGCGCTGAGCGCCTCGGCTCCAGGAACCGCGGGCATCCAGGCACGCTGCTGTTTAGCACGGTATCATCCACAGCTGCGACCACCCAGCGTGCGAGCACACACGCCAGGGCCCCGGCAGGAAGGCCAGCCCAGGCCCCCCGCGTCCCGTCTGCCCAGCAGGGAGGGCCTGGGTGAGTCAGCCGGGAAAAGAGAAAGTTCATGAGGAAAGTGAAGGGAGCTGGCGTCCCATGGGAGACCGCGGCCTGAGCGTCGGGGACAAGCTCTGCGTTGCGGCGCAGAGCCGGTGGCGCCCAAGTAAGGAGAGGCACCTGGACTCGGGCCTCGGGAGCTCGTCACTGACGCACGTCCGCGATGCCAGACCTGTGTCCCGGAGCCTTTGCGTTCCCTAAGGTGGAGCTAAATGATTCCGTTTTTAAATTGAGATATGACATCTAACATTGCATCGGCTAAAGTGTACAACGTGATGAGATATGTTCCTACCGTGAAACAGTTACCGTCCATCACCACGCCCAGCTACAATTCTTTTTTGTGATGAGAACATTTAAGGTCTCCTCTGTTCGCAGCTTTCCAATGTACAATACGGTGTTAACTGTAGTTGCCATGACAACCCCAGGGCTGCTTTATGTTCTAACTGGAAGTTTTGTACCATTTGACCCCTTTCACCCACGTTGCCTACCCCCCCGCCTCTGGTAACCCCCAGTCTGTGCCTGCTCTCTATGAGCTTATTTCGTTTTATTTTTTTAGGTCCCACAGGTAAGTGAGATGGTGCAGTTCTTGCCTTCCTCTGACTTATTTCACTCAGCATAATGCCATCCAGGTCCCTCCGTGTTGTTGCTATTCTTTTTTATGGTTGAGTAATATTTGTATGTATACCACGTCCTCTCTATCCATTCATCTGTCTGTGGACACTCGTGCGGCTTCCCTGTCTTGGCTGCTGTGAATGACGCTGCAGTGAACACAGGGTGTGGACAGCTTTCTGAGTTAGCGTTTTGTTTTCTCCAGCAGTGTAATTGCTGGGTCGTAGGGCAGCTGTATACGTAACTTCTCAAGGAGCCTCCGCACTGTTCTCCAGAGTGGCTGCACCAGCTTGCATTCCCATCAGCAGAGCACGAGGTTCCAATGTCCCCACGTCCCCACCAACACCTGTTTCCTGTGTTGTTGAGCTTAGCCATTCTGACCGGTGTGAGGTGGTGTCTCATTGTGATTTGGATTTGTGTTTCCCTGATGACAAGTGGTGCTGAGCATCTTTTCATGAGTCTGTTGACCGTTTTCTTCGGAAAATGTCTATTTCCTCTGCCCATTTTTTTTTGAAATTTAAAGATTTTATTTGACAGAGAAGAGCCAGCGAGAGAGGGAACACAAGCAGGGGCAGTGGGAGAGGAAGAAGCAGGCTCCCAGTGGAGGGAGCCTGATGTGGGGCTCGATCCCAGAACGCCGGGATCACGCCCTGAGCCGAAGGCAGACGCTTAACGACTGCGCCAGCCAGGCGCCCCTCCTCTGCCCATTTTTTTAATCGAATCTTTTGTTTTCTGACTCTCAGGCTTTATGAGTTCTTTACGTATTTTGGATGTCAACGCCTTCTTGGACACATGATTTGCAAGCACTCCCTCCCTTTCTGTAGGCTGCCTTTCCATTGTGCTGACAGTTTCCTTTGCCGTGCAGCAGCGTTTAGTTTGATGCAATCCCACTTGTTTATTGGTGTTTTTGTGGCCTTCGCTGCTGGTGTCAAATCCAGAAAATCTAGGAAAACAAGGTCAACGAGTTTACTGCCTATGTTTTCTTTTAGGAGTTTTATACTTTCAGGTCTAACTTTCAAGTCTTTGATCTATTTCGAGTGAATTTTTGTGTGTGGAGTATGATAGTGGTCCAGTTTCATTCTCCTGCATGGGGCTGTCCATTTTCCCAGCACCATTTACTGAAGAGACAGTCCTTGTCCCACTGCATATTTTTGGCTCCTTTGTTGTGAATTAATTGACCATATATGTGTGGGTTTATTTCTGGGGTCTCTATTCCACTGACCAAGTGTCTGTTTTTATGCTGATACCAAACTGCTTTCATTACTGTAACTTGTAATATAGATCGAAACCGGGGAATGCAATCCCTCCAGTTTTGCTCTTCTTTCTCAAGATTACTTTGGCTATTTGGGGCCTTTAGTGGTTCTGTACAAATTTTAGGATTATTTTATTTCTGTGAAAAATGCCATTGGAATTTTGATAGAGATGGCATTAAATCTGTAGATTGCTTTGAATATGGACATTTTAACCATATTAATTCTTCCAGTCCATGAACATGGTGTATCTTTCCATTTGTATCTTCTTCAATGTCTTTCATCAATGTTTTATCGATTTCCATGTACAGATATCTCACTTCCATGGTTAAATTTATTCCTAAGTATTTTATTGTTTTTGATGCAATTGTAAATGTCATTATTGATTTTTCTTCTGATCATTTGTTATTAGTGGAAACACAACAGATATGTATTGATTTTATATTTTGTAATCAATAATACCGAATTCATTGATTAGATCTAATAGTTTTTGGGCGGAGTCTTCAGGGTTTTCTGTGTATCATGTCATCTGCAAAGTGTGACAGTCTTACTTCCTCCTTTCCAATTTGTACGCCTTGTATTTTTTGTGTGGCCTAATCACTGTGGGTAGGATGTCCAGTACTGCGTTGAATAGGAGTGTTGGGGGGGACACCCCGGTCCTGTTCCTGATCTCAGGGGAAGAGCTTTCAGCTCTTCACTGTTGGGGATGATGTCAACTATGGGCTTGTCATACGTGGACTTTATCATGTGGAGGTGTGTTCCCTCTGACTTTGTTGGAAGTTTGTATCATGAATGGATGTTGAGTTTTGTCAGATGCTTTTTCTGCATCTGCTGAGATGCTTCTGTGACTCTTACCCCTCGTTTTGTTAATGTTGATTTGCAGATGTTGAAACATCCGTGCATCCCAGGGATAATCCCACCCGATCATGTTGTATGGCCCGTTCACAGTATTGCTGGATTCGATTTGCTAATAATTCACTGAGGATTTTTTTAATCTATGTTCATTAGAGATACTGGTCTGTAGTTCTCTTTTCTTGTTAAGTCCTTGTCTGCTTTGGTATCAGGGTAATGCTGGCCTCAAAAAATGAATTTTCAAGTGTTCCCCCCTCTTCTATGTTTTGGAAGAGTTTGAGAAGGATTGCTGTTAATTTTTTCTCTAAATGTTCACCAGTATTCCCCAGTGAGGTAGTCTGGCTCTGGACTTTTGTTTGTTGGAGGTTTTCTATCATTGAGTCAATCCTCTTAGTAGTAACCAGGATGCGGGTTGTCTGTTTATTCACGGCTCAGTCTTCTAAGTGATTTCCGAGGTGCACGCACACGGATGGGCGTCTAAGCTTATCTGGATTCTGTAAAGCCAGTGACTTGAACTGCTGCACGGCCTTCTGGGTCAGGTCCCTGTGGCTGTTAGGTCTGCAGCCGTTGCAAGGAGGCTTGGAGGCAGATGGAGTCTCCTCCGGGGACTGAGCCGTCTGCTGGGGATGGTGCTCCGGCAGCCCTATTTGAGCATCTGCAAAGGGAAGGGGAGTGTCAGAGGGGGCAATTTCTGTCAAGGAGGGCCAGTCAGCCTCACCGCCTGCACGGGGGCCTCAGCTCAAGTTCATCCCTGAGCACAGGCGTGCATCGAGATGTGCTCCTGTGCCAGCCTGAATGGTGGGTGGCACTCACACTGCTCCCAGGGCTCCGTCCTGTGCGCCCTGACCCCTGCGTGTCAGCACCTGCCAGGCCACGCGGAGCCAGGTCAGTCTGCACAGCACACCAGGGAAGGTGTTTGGCCTCCAGTGGGCGCCCGTGCTCTGTCACCAGAGGGCCGTGAAAGACGCGAAGGCTGCAGGCTTTGCAGCACCACCTCCGTTCTCCTGGGGGCAAAATCCAGTCTCCACTTTATTCCTGTGGGACCCAGGCCTGGTCAGCCCCTTAGTGCTTTTGAGCCCCGGGGCCATAGTCTGCTCAGGCAGCTCTGTGCTTGTTTCACAACCAGCTTCCGGGGTATGTGGATTCTGGCCGGACTGGGGAAGCCACCCCGCAGCAGGCCGCTGTGGACAGCGCAGGGCCCTGGGACACCGATGAGGTGCTTCCAAACACGGGGTCTGCCCGGAATGCTGGCGACACGTTCTGTTTAAATGTCTCCAGTCCTCCGTCCCTGTAACCAGGAAGGTTCAGATCAGCCACAGACTGGCATGCCTCCCTGTCCCCTTGCTCCTCTCGAAGGCTGCTTGCTGTCTTCCTGCTCAGGCCCTGTGGTTCCGTCTCTGGGGTCCCCACCCTCAGGCACAGGGGGACTCAGGGAGCGTGGGTGCTGTTCTGGGCCTGGAGCACGGGGAGGTGGACGGGGCCACACGTGCGGATGTCCCTGTTAGCGGGAAGAGCTGGAAGATGCAAAGGCCAGGTCAGTGTTTTCTTGAAGGGGAAGGGATGTTCGGATTGGTGTCTCAGGATCTGGCAGCCTCCCCATGTCGCCCTGTGTGTCCCCGGAGTGAACCCCGTGTCTGCTGCCACAGCCCTGCCTGCTCCTGGCCCTGCCGAGGCGGTCACTGAGCCCCACCGTGTCCTTCAGCAGGACGGCCCAGCCACACCCTTAGCGTTCTCTCCCAAACATATTTTCCCTGCTTCTTCCAAATTCTTCCCAAATGTCCCACATCTCCAGGTTCTGGCTCTTTTTCCCTTAAAAATTCCTGCAGTTTGTGTCTCTCCCCTCGTCTTACTGTGAACAGTCAGGAGAAGCCGGTCGTGCCACCAACGCAGCACAGAACCTTCCGTGGTGCCCAAACCTGGCCTCATCCCCGACGTTCCTGGCGCTCCCAGTGTTCCCGGTGTTTCCGAGTGTTCCCGAGCACCGGGCTCCTGCCATCCAGAGCACAGAGGGCTTGTTCCCACCTAGACGCTCTGTAACGTGGGGGTTTCTCTCCCGCCCAAATCCAAACCCCTTGAACATCCGCATTCCTGCTGACAGAAGTGTGGTTTTCCAGAATCTTCTCAATGTGCTGGCCCCGCCATCACCCAGCCCCACACATACCCGAATGGTGCTCAGGACGGCGGCAGCCCACTTCTCCGCACTGGAATCCTGGTCTCTCAGGCGCCCAGCAGAGCCACAGCTGGGCTTTCTGACGGCCAGGGGCTGGCGGGGCTGGTTACTGGAGGTGAGAACTCTCCAGCCTGGGGCGGCACCTGCTTGCTGTCCTCACACGGCCTTCCCCGTCTCTGCTTATATGGACGCCGGTCCTGGTGGGCTAGGGTCCCCCCCGTGGCCTCACCCTAACTTACCTTCACGGAGCCCTGTCTGCAATGCAGCCACGCGGGGGTGGGGGCTCCAGCCCCCGGACTGCGGGGACTGTAATCAACACAGATGGAGACAGGAGGGCGCGGATACTGTGGGCAGGAGATGGAGGGGGTCAGGTGGATCGGAGCTCAACACGTGAGGTCAGCCTAGAGGAGGGAAGAAAGTCCAGAAGAAACGGAGAGCCAAGAGCAGCTGGCGAGGCCAACCGAAGAAGGAGGGACGTGACTCTGTCCAGTGGGGGAGAATCCAAGGGCAGCGGGGACATTATTAGGTTCACACTTAGGAAGTTCATTGCAAGTTATAAACGGATGGACTGGGAAGGGAAGAGGCTGGGAGAAGGGCTGGAAGTCAGGAAGACAGCGCAGGGCAAGGTTGGGTCTTGGTGGGAACGGAGAGAAAGGGGCATGGGCGCACGGCCCCAGGGAGGCAGCACACCACCTGAGATGTGGGCAGTGGGCCGAGGGCGGGCGGCGGGGGCGGGGCCCGCAGAGCAGCGCCCGCACTCAGGACAGGTCTTCGTGTGCGCAGGAGGACACGAGGCCCCAACAGAGCTGGACACAGCAAGGCCTACAGGACGTGCCTGCATGGGTCTGGGCACCTATCTCCACTGCAGATGACGGGGGGGGGGCGTCGGGGTCTTCAGAGCACACATGAGGGGCCTGCATCCAGCGGGGCCCCAGGCCAGTGTCCGGGGAGGGGAGTCCTGTGTCCCGAGCGTGGGGGATGTGGGGAAATACCCCTGTCCTCCTGGTTCTGGGCCAGTCTCGAGAGAGACGGAAGCTGAGACCAGCCCGGCTGGGCACAGGCGTTGGGCTGGAGAGACAAGTGTGGTGTGAACAAATCGTGCAGGGGACAAGAGTCCCTGAGCTTGATGGGAAACAGGAAGCCCCTCCCTACAGAGAGAGGTCCTGACGGGACCCTCCTACTGACCACAGGACAGGGAAACTGCTGGAGTCGGGACTGGGGAGGGATGGGGAGTGGGGGAGGGGCCGTGACCTGCATCTCACGGAGAACCCTGTCATGCTTTCGGGTCCTTGGTGCTGTGTGCATTTCCTGCCTATAAAAGTAAAATTTTTTGTATTCCGCTTCACTTTTAAAAAGGAAGAATCTGAGAAATGTTATCCGGGAGCATGACCTGAGTTACTCTGTTGGTGCTCACCACCACCCCACCCCTCTCCCCACGTCCTCCCTGCCTCCAGCCAGCCTCACTCCCAGATGTCCCCAGGCTCCCGGAGCCCTCCTCCCCGCTCGCCCACCTCTGCCGCCTCGTCTGCGGTCTCCATGCTGAAGGAGGCCGTGGCGTCCAATCGGGACGGCCCAGGGGCTCTCCCTACTTCAGGACCATTTGTGCGGCAGTATTTCTGTTTGCCAGAAACATCACCGCGGCTCCTTAACCACTCAGAGCGGATCTCGGAGCTTTGCTTTCCGGTGTCAGAGGCCCCCATCCCATTCGGCCCCCTCACCTCCCCGTGCTTCAGTCCTTAGCAGGTGCCGCAGGCTGTCTTGTCCCCGCCCGGGGACCCAGCACTGCGGACGCTAGGGCCCTGCCCCACCCAACGGGTTCACCTATGTCCCCACCCCCCACCCCCTTGAAGGGAGGCAGGCGCGTCAGAAGTGGCAGGTGTCATCTGAGGGAAGCATCTAAAAGCCGGTTCTGGATTCTCCGTGTCCTTTCTTCCCACCCGGATGTGCGACCGCTCTGACCCCGGAGGCCTGGAATGAGGCAGGTGGGGGTGAGCTGCCCTGGAGAGCCCCCCGCCGGTCTGCAGGCAGGCGGTGTGAGCGGGCAGGACAGAAGCCTCTGGTTCGGGGTGTGTGTTACGCAGCATCCCCGGCCATCCTGACTGCTCGCAGACGCTCCCCCCCCCCAACTGTCTCTGAGGCCTGGACACTCCCCCCCGCCCCGCCTCCTCACTCACAAACGATGGTCCTGCAGGGAAGGAGAGGGGCGGACCTGGGAATGCCAGCACCCCCTTCCTGTGCATGGGGGCGGGGCTGGGGCCGCGGAGAGTCTGGGGGAGCCGTCCTGGAGCAGGAGCCGGCGGGAAGCACTGCGGACACGGAGACTCACCCCGGGCTGCGTGTGCTCGGACTCAGGTGCGATTCCGGGAGCCTGGCCGCCCGCCCCCCGCACTGGCCTCGGCCCCACTGACGGGCTGCGGACCGCTCCGTGCTATGCCCCTTACTCTGGGCGAATACGACAGAACGGGGAGAAAAGCGATCAGCAATGGAATAGACGGAGAAACCCCTTTGGTGCCGCGGCCATCGCGCGCTCCCTGGGCTTCAAGCACGCACTTCAGCTCTGGGGGAAGGAAGCGTCCTAGTTCCGTGAGCCCAACAATTAGCTGCAGACCTGAAGCGAGTCGGGGTCGATCTCCAGACACTGCGTACACGGCGCTGCACGACGAGCGGGGGCTGCGGCCGGGAGGACGCGCGCGCGCTCGGCTCCGGAAGGAACGCGGCTGCCGGATGCGCGGCGCACGGGAGCCCGCGGGGCAGGGGGAGCCCGCGGGGCAGGGGGTGCACAGGCCCGGCTCCCGCAGCAGCCACAGAGCCCCTTTCCCTGCACCGGGGGCTGCGGGACGTGATTCGGCGCCTTCCTCCTGCTGCGTCCTCGGGGACACGCACCCCGGCAGGCGGGCTCTGGGGGCCTGGGGGGTGCAGGCGGCGTCTGGGCTGCGTGCAGACGTGGGCGGGGGCGTCTGCCTCCAGGCAGGTGCTCCTCACCTGTCTCTGCTTCTGCACAAACGGGGCTCGGCGCCCCGCCCGGCTCCGGCATCTCTAAGTGCCTTTCCACCTCGAGGATGGATCCGTGATTTCTAAGACCTGGAACGGGGCTGCCCACCTCCCCGTGAGGGGCGGGGATGACAGCTGCCCACGGGGTGGGGTGGGGGTTCTGCGGGGGTGGCAGGAGGGCCAGGGAGAGCGCCCCGCCCTCTGCTTCCTGCAGGTGCCCCCAAACCGGCCCCAAGGCAAGTCCTCCGCCGACACCGCCCTCCTGCGGGATTCCCCAACCCGGGGAGGGAGCAGTTCATGGCTCCCCAAAGTCTAGACCGGCGCTGCCAGGAGAAATATAATGCGAGACACGGAAGTAATTTTAAATTTCCTAGTAGCCACGTTAAAAAAATACACAACACAAACAGACTAAGTTAATTTTAGCATTTTTAATTTACTCGACACATCTAAAATATTGGCAATTCAATAGAAACTGAATATCAAAAATGATCAACGTCCCATTACAATGCACACCCCCCATGAGGTGCTCGGGTGAAGAGGGGCTGCTCCCAGCCAGAACAGGCCGAGGCTCAGAGGGGCTCCCAGTCCACCCGAGTAGGGGTCCTGAGCCAGGTCTTTTCTGCCCGCACAAGGACAGCAAACTCAAGAATTGAGCAACACCAGCCCACCTCCTGCAAGGCAGAGGCCCTTGGACAGTGGCCAGCCCTGAGGGGATGCAAGTTCTGCTTTGCCATTTAACAGCTGTGTGACTTTGGGCACGTCCCCTAACCTCTCTCAGCCTCAGTTAACTCAGATGACAAATGGGGGAAGTAAAAGCCACCTGTTGAGTCTTTTGAAAGGAAGGAAATCATGCATGAAAATGCTAAGACCAGGACCTAGGAGGACCCCACGGGGGTGGGGGGGCGTGACAGCAAGGCTCCTTTGCGTCCTCGGGGAGCTCAGTACCATGGGCGGCCGACCTGTTCCCCCGGGACCACCCAGCTTTAAGCCCAGGCACCCACCCCTCTGTCCCATGCCCCATCAGCCTCAGCTAGTCCCCAAGGGTCTGTCAGCCCCCCGACCCATGCAGGGACCCATCCCGAAGGTCCACCAAACACGGCCCCTCTTCTCTGAGAATTGCCTGTCCTTCCCACCTCTCAGGTCGTGCCCTAGCGGCCACCTCTGGTTATGTGTCACCTGAGGCAGAGAGAGAGACAGGAGAGGCAGAGAGCCTTGGGGAGGACTGGACAAGGGGTCTGGCCTGGGTTCTGGATGGTCTGTCGTGGTCTAGCCCCTTGGGAGACCCATCGAGCCCCCTACTGTCACGTTGATGAGACGCTCTTGCAGCCTTGCTGACTCTGCCGAAGCAGGTGCGAGTGAGTCCCCGTCCCCGAAGAGCCCTGACGGGACGGACACAGGTATAAGAGGGCCACAGCCCGAGGTGCCATCCCACCACCGAAGCCCTCTCGAGACCTCAACCCGATGGGGCCCCTGTGCTGGGGGCCGGCTCAGGGACCCACCGCTGCCCTACAGCCGGGGCCCACAGTCTTGCTTCTGGTATGACAGGGAGCTGGGCCTCCCGCCTCCACCCAGTGCCCTGAGCTCCTGCTGGCCCCACAGGGACTCCCGCTGGGACCACCTGCCCAGTCTGGCGGAAGCCAGACCCTGGCTTCCCTGAGTCTGGTCAGCCTGTCCCCCTGTTCAGGCTCTGGACACCTGTCTGTCTGTAGCAGAAGGCCACGGCAAGCCCCATTCCATCTGGGTGCTCCCTTGTGGCTGGGCGACCAGGACACTAACCCAGCCTTCCCCCCCGTCTGCCGAATGGGAAAGGGAGGCCTCTTGGTGTCCTGATGAGCATGCGTGGGGCCAGAGGGAAGTGGCGGGTGCCGTGGCCTCCAACCCGCTGTGGGCTGGACCCGGCGACTCTTCTGCGCCCTGAGTAGAAACCAAGGCAGTGGGTGAGCTAGGGTATCTTCCCAAGATCAGGTCACAAAGGGCCCACTCCGCTGTGCGGAGGAGGCCGGCTGCTGCTGGAGCCTTCCAGGAGCTGGAGGCCAGTCAGAGCTCCCACCAAGCCCGGGTCCCCGAGCAGACACACAGCAGACGCTGTGCTTTGGGGCTGCTCAGGGAGGGGCTGTTTGTTACACAGCCATCGATGGCCACGGCCTTCTTCCTCGTCCAGGTGTGACCTCTGAGGACAGCAGAAGCCCCTGCGAGTGGACTGTGACCTTGGCTGTATTCCCGGGACTCAGGGGAAGCGCTCTCTGCCTGCTCAGCCCCAGGCACCCCCCCGCACAGCAGCAGGAGGGGGTGGTGATCAATGGTCCCCAGGACAGCGGTGCCCCCAGCTGTGGCGGCCTGGCACCCACGCGCTCGCCCACACAGCAGCAAGTGGTCCTGGGAGTGACCGGCGAGCTCTGGAAGTGGTCGAGGCAGTCTCCCTCTCTGCTTCTCAGAGCAGCCCTGGGCATCAGACAGTCCTCGGGCACAGACCTGGCACGAGGCGTGTCTGCAGCATTCACAGCGTTCGTGCCAGTTAAACCACCATCAGGGTTACCCTCCATGGGGGGAGACATGGGGGACATCTGCAGCTCCCCGCCACGATGGGGCTTTTCCCTGGGGGAATTGTGCATGCTTCTAGGACCCACTGAGGGAGCCCCAGCTTTTCTTGAAGACTGTCCCGGAGTTGGCAGGGAGCCATGCCAATTCGGGACACGCTGGCTTCTCCAAGGGTCCATCCCACGCCTGTCCTGAGAGGGGGTTCCCACCTGAGACCCCATCTACTGTTTGGAGGGAAACAGGGCCTTACATCAAGGCAGGGCCTCCTCTAAGCCAAGACATCACCAAGTCAGGGACACACTGCTCTGTGAGATGCAGACAAGCCAGCATTCCGCCCCCCCCCCCCAGCTGGCTGCCCAGCACGCAGGGCCTGGTTCCCACGTGTGACCTGGCACAACAAGCATCCCAACTGTGGGCACCCAGACACAGCTTGCACCAGGCTCAGGCCCAGTTTAGAGATGCGTCCCGTCTCCATGCAGAGCCCCCCCATTATAGACCCAGGTCCTGTCCCCATGGAGACCCCCCCATTACAGACCCGGGTCCTATCCCCAGTTAGACCGTCCCTATTACAGACCCGGGTCCTGTCCCGTGCAGATTTCCTGTTACTGACTTGGGTCCTGTTCACATGGAGACCCCCCCACCCCCGTTACAGACCCGAGTCCTGTCCCCATGAGACCCTCTTCCATCTGCTGGGCTCTAGGTGTGGGGCAGGACCCGATCCTCGGTCAGAGGGGCCTGGGGCTGGCCTCCCCCTGTGGGCAGCCTCATCTCTGGGTGTGGGGGCACCTTCCCTTCCGGTTCTGCCCGCTGGGACGTAGCGCTCTGCAAATGCTATTTTGATGGTGGAATTTCTGAGTCACTGGCACTGGGCCCTCAGTAAGGCTCTAAAAATGGCTTTTCTGAGCACTGACTCAGTGGTTAGGAGGCATTTGGTAGGTTTGTCCCTGTGGCGGAGGAAGGAATGACTCACCCTCCCACACGGAGCTGGAGAGGTCCTTGACCTGACTCCGGACTCGGAGTCCAGGTCCAAGCCGGTCCTGAGCCCGGCAGCCCCGGGGAGAGGACGCATGGGCCTGGCGTGCCTGCCTCCCAGGGGGTATGGACTCACCCTACCTCCCCCAGGTAAGGGGCAGGAGTGAGCCGAACTCCAGGAGCTGGCACCCCTGCTCAACCTTCCTGCCCCTCCCTGCACGGAGGCCTCTTGACCCGAGTCACAGCGAGGGCATCACCTTTGACCAGAGGTCAGGGACAAGGTCTGGGCACAGAATGAAAAATGCTTGGGCTTCCTATGGTGCTGATCCCACTCTCCTTTATTCTGCTGCGATCTCTGGGCAAGGCCCCTGCGTCTCCCCAGAAAGGTCTAGTGCCCCTGGGCCTCACCCACATGCTGGTCAGCTGTGCGATACCCAGCCTGGCTGCAGAGCCCCGGTCCTCTGCTGCTGCCTTGCTTGCTGGCCGGCCCTGGGGGTGTCGGGGAGCCAGGAGGGAGCTGAAATATTTTGCCTCTGTCAGGAGCCCATAAGAAGAGCTGAAGTTGGCGTTTGTGGGCACAGGTCCTGGAAGAGTTGGCCGGAGAGCCAGGGAGGGGACAGTGGACCCCAGGAGTTTGTCCAGCGCCGGACAGTCTGTGCCGATCCAGGGATTACCCACGATCCCGCACAGGAGGAGAGCCCCGGGCCAGGTCTTGGGTGATCAGAGAGAGATGGCGGCTGGCAGGTAGGACTCAGTGGCCACAAGGCGTCGAGCCTGTGACCTCGGGACGCGTCCACAGCTCAGGTCAGACCGTTCTTACTTCCCATGGGGCAACAGGGAGGTGCGTGCTGACCGCGAGTCAGCGCACAAGGTGCCATTGCTTGAGCGATG
Organism: Ailuropoda melanoleuca; assembly: GCF_002007445.2. Taxonomy (NCBI): domain Eukaryota; kingdom Metazoa; phylum Chordata; class Mammalia; order Carnivora; family Ursidae; genus Ailuropoda; species Ailuropoda melanoleuca. The sequence goes on along the minus strand of NC_048232.1, from coordinate 610,274 downwards.
CCAGGGGCTAAGCCCTGAGAATAAATAAAAGCCACGTGGTTGGAGACGCAGTGAGCGGGAGGAAGAGCGTGTGAACCAAACTGCACACGCCCAGGTCTGCACGTGGAGGCCGCTGGCCCCGCTCTGAGGGCGTGGCGTGCACCGCCCAACGACCTCCTTCCCCAGCGAGAAAGAGCTTTCTGCTTCCAGCCTCCCGGCAGCCGTGGACGGGTGGACGGAGCGGGCTCTGAGTGCGTCTCTGGCTGCCTGCCAGGGCCGCGACAGCAGCTGCTGATAGCTCAGATGGNCCAGCGAGAAAGAGCTTTCTGCTTCCAGCCTCCCGGCAGCCGTGGACGGGTGGACGGAGCGGGCTCTGAGTGTGTCTCTGGCTGCCCGCCAGGGCCGCGACAGCAGCTGCTGATAGCTCAGATGGACTTATAAATAATCCAGGCGAGGGAGCCGGCTCTCCCTGGGCGGGACTGCGGCGAGCCTCACCCTGGAGTCTCTGCTTTGATTCCTCAGAGAACAGGGCAGACCTTTCCGGCGTTGAGGGCACCCGGAAGGATGTCCTGGCCCTGGATTCAAGCTGCTGCCTTGGAATGAGGGTGAAGGCAGAATGCTGATTGCAGGCCAGAGTTCTTGCCGATGCTGCGCGAGAACGCCCTGGAGACTCCGCGGAGCGCAGGTCCTGGGCTGCTTCCAGAAGTTCCGCAGGTTGAGGGCGGCCCAGGGTGCCTGGAGCCTTCTCTGAGAAGCAAAGGACAAGGGACCGCCTCTAAAACAGACAAGCTGCATGAGGAAGGAGCCGGAAATCAAAATCAGGGTTCACATTTAGAAGTTAGGGCTCCTGGTCAGAGCTGGAAGATGCCCCCCGTGCTCCAGGCTCTGCTCTTGCGGGGGGCATCTCACCACGTGGACTGGGGGAGGCTCCACTGGGTGGCTGGGTGGGGCCAGCTCCGAGCTGGCACCTGCAGCACTGTCTCAGCTACCATAGGCCGCCGGGCTGGGGGTCACCTCCCTGCGCCGGAGCCCCGGACGTCCCCGGGCCAGCCAGAGTCTCCGCTGTGGCCAGCTACCCCCTTAAAGGCTGGATGGGGAAGCCTGGGGACCGGAAGGGCCTCACCAGGGCACATCTGGGCAGAGCAGGTCAGCAGAGTGCCTGGGGCCGGCCTGGCCGTGCTGACCACGGGCTCCCGGCCCTCCTGGCACCTCCCTGGCTGCCACCCTTTCTGGGGCCCATGATGGGTCTGGCACTTACCCCGAGCTGCCCCCGAGCAAGGAAGACACCTGCAGCCTCTTTTTCAGACACTGTCTCGTTGAACTGTCGCAAGGGTTCTGTGAAATGGGTACTGCTGGCTGCGTCTACTGCTGGACGTAAGTGGACACGGCTTGGAGGGAAACCCAAGCCTGGCTTGCTGCCTCCGAGGAGCCCTCTGTCTCAGCACCTGCCAGCCCTTACCCCAGGACAGGGCGTCTGGGTTGGGTGATGGAAGCATTGCCGGGAGCCGGGCAGTAGAGGTGGTGGGGCACAAGGCTTCCTGGCCCCTCGTCACGCTCCGCTCTGAGGGACCGTGGTGGCACCGGCAGAGACAGACTGAAACTAGACCTGGGAGGGAGCCCACCTGCTGGTCTGGAAACCTTTCCAGCCCCCGTCTTGCAGGTAGGGGTGCCGGGGAGTGGGGAGGGTTGCCGTCCCAGCACTGGCAGACAGCAGAGCTGGCCCACCCTTCTGGGGACACTGCAGGACCAGGGTGTCTTGTGCGGCAGCAGCTGGCAGGGCTGCTGGAGGGCTGTTTCCCACCAGGCAGTTGACCTCCCTTTGTACGTGCCGATCTTTACGGGGAATCAACCACAGGCCTGGGGGGACATGTCGAGGGCCCTGCCGGGACGGTGGCTTTGCATTTCGGTTGCTTCAGTCTTGAGAAGCCCCACCAGCTGCTAAGATCTGACTCAGAACGTTGATCTGCTGTTACTGTGCGTCCCTAGTTCCTGTGCACCTTTCCAAACCTGGTGGTGTCTCCGACCACAGGGCCTTTGCACATGCTGTTCCCGCCCCTTACAACCCTCTTTGCTTGTGTCAGAGCTCCTCTCGAATGTCCCTTCTTTCAGGAAGGCTTCCCTGACTGCTCTCATAGGGGCACCTCTTCTGCTCACATAATTAGCATGATCACCTTTCACGTTTGTTTATGGACTAACTTTGCCTCCCTCTGTCATTGGCCTCGCTGCGTTATCTGTTACCGCGTCACATCCTCCTCCAAACCCAGCAGCATAAACTAACAACCGTTTTACTGATTTTCCCCACCACACTCTGCCCATCAGGTGGCGGGCCTTCCTGATTTCTGGCTTTTCTCCTCAAAACTCCCTTCCTCGGTATCGCGATGGCCCCAGGGGCCCGGGTGCCACCCCAGACTCTGCCGGGAAGGCCTGGGGGTGGAAGTCCATGCGGGAAGGGGGAGTTGGGGTCCTGGGAGCCCCGCGAGCTGGGCAGAGCACGCCTGCAGGGGCACCGCTGCAGTGTTTGTTTTCCTTGCTGTCCAAGAGCGACCCCTGGGCCTCAGCCTCGTGTTCACGTGCGTTCACTCCTTCATTCAGCCCGTGGCTCCGGCGCCTTCTACGTGGCAGATGTGGCCTCTGTTCTCAGCCGGGCTTTCAGTCCGGGGGTGCCCGGTCTCCAGAGCCGACCTCTAGTAACCTGCCTGCTGTGCGGGCCCCTGTGTGGCCCCTCCCCTTGGACCCGGGTGGGCCTGCGGCAGCAGAAAGGAATGAAAGCTTCCAGAAGGGGGAAAGCCCTGCTGCTGCCATTCTGCTCTCAAGGGGTCCTGCCGTGGGGAGGGCAGCGACCATGCGTGGGTCTGGGTCTCCCCCTGCGCTGCGGCCAGGAGCCCACGCTGGCCGTGTGGGCAGACTGCCGGCCCCAGCACTGCGTCTCCGCCCCCAAGGGAGGACACTGGCGGCACCTTCCTGACCTCACGGAGGCCATGTGCACAAGATGCAGGAACGTGGCCTGGTCGAGGCATGCAGGCCACCCCGGAGCCCCCGCTGCCCCACGGACAGGGCTCTGCTCTACCCCACACGGCCCCAGCCCGCCAGCCTCCTGGCATAAGCCAGCATTTCAGGAGCTTTGGTCCCAGCTCAGACCCAGAAAGCTTCAGACGTCACCCCTGGAGAAGGCTGTGGCCCCCACGTGTGCTGCCTGCACACCCAGCTCCTGACCCTGGCCACGCAGTCAGCGGGCAGCAAACGTATTCAGCTGCCGCAGAATCCCCAGTGACCTGCCCCCTGGAGTAAGCAAGCAGGGCGTCCCCCTGGCTCTTCTGTGTCGACGAGAAACCCCCTGCGTCTACACTAGATCATTCGAATCCAGGGTCTCCAGCTCTTTGGGATCCTCTCAGAGCTTTGTCTGGGAGCAGCGTGACCTCCCCTCAGTCTCTGTCCTCACAGGCCTGCTGTGGGGGGGGTGTTCTCTGTCCCTCAGCGCAGGCACCGTCACCCGAGCACACCCGGCACCGGCCCCGGGCCGCCCGAGATGCCCCGCCAGCCTTTAATCAACGACAGCCTCTCACAGCACGCACAGCATGTGAGCCCCTGCGGTCATTTTAGATTTCCTAGTGGACACACCGAGGACTGAAAAGGCAGGTAAAGTGAACTTGAAATCTTTTATCTACACACCATATCCATCGTGTCATTTCAGCGTGGAATCAGCATTCTTAACGGGACAGTCGGTGGTTTTTTCTCCTCGAACGTAGTCTGGAAATCTGGGGTGTGTTTTGTACCAACAGCCCGTGTCCCTTCCAATCGCCGTATTTGGGTGCTCCACCATGTGTGTGTCTGTCCAGCACACCTGCCGCCTGAGCCGCACCAACCAGCCCTGACCCCCGAGTTCCCACCTGTCAGCCCTGCACGGCCCGGCCTGGGGCCTGCGCTCAGGGCTTGGACCCCACCGTCCACACCAGAGCGGTTTTGTAGCGGGTCCCCTGGCCTCCCCCCCCCCGCCCCGTGTGTGGACAGGTGCCAGGTGAGGACTGCAGAGCCCCAGAGCAGGTGCCTCACACCCTTCACCTGCCCGGGAGAGGCAGGGCCCGCCGAGTGACAGCGGTCTTCTTCGGTCCTGCACAGCACAGCCAAGGGCTCTGGGTCACCTGGCAGCCGTCACGGCATGCCTGCCGCTGTGAACAAGCTGCCAGGAGGCCGACGTCGTCCCAGGTGCCCAGGGAGCTGTGGGGGAGGGGCAGGAGGCCGGCAGGACCCAGGTAGCCCTGCCTGCCTGCTCTCTCCACCTCCCCTCCTTCCAGTACCGTCAGCCAGCTGCCACGCGATGCCTAAAAATGCACAAGCACCTTGCAAATGATCGTCCACCCTGAGAACAAGTTTGGTTTCAGATCCACTCATATCATCCTAAGAAATGCCACCAGTGTGGGTTTGCACAGCTGTGTTCACGGGCTCCAGTTTCTCCCCAGGCTGTGCAACATGTTGTTGACAGCGTGCTGCCATCATCACCTGAGTCCCCTGCGAGGGGAGGTCTTGCTGCAGGTGCTGTCACCACAATACGGTTTAAAACATGGCGAGGGACAGAACACCTGCATGGGAAGGCAGGGCAGGTACAGAAACGTTAGGGAAGATCCCATGTTTAACTTCCAGATGGCTGCAGAGCGGCTGGAAGTTCTCTGTCCCCTCTGTGCGCTTTCTCGCCGCTAGCTTGAGAGCCCTTCGTTAGAAAGTCTGGGTTCGGCTTCCGTGTGGTCGTCTCAGGGTTAGTCCTGACGAGCAGAGCTTCCGTTTTCTAACGCAAGTTTCACAATACGATTCTCAGAAAAGATTTCATTTGGAAGCGACTCTGCTTATTCTCATGACTATTAACTATTTAAAAAATGCAGTCCCCCCCGCCCCGGCTTCATATTGTCTCACCAAAGTCCCCAACCGGCCCCACCGCCCCAGGTGCCCTACCAGGACCGCCACATCGCCGGTCGGCCCTGCTTCTCTCCCTCTTTACTCTGCATTTTCATCCCATTCTGAAGTGAATATGCTTTTTAAACAATCGAACTTTCCACTCCCATCTCCTAAGTTCTGTAGCAGAATGAGGCAGGTGACTCCAGAACAGAGGTCCGTGTGGCCAGGGGTCTTGAGAGACTATCCAGCCTGCTCCCTGCCCACCCGCTCTCCGCCGTGTGATCTGTGAGGTCCGGGCTGCACGTGGCTCCTGGGTGAAGTGGGTCAGCTGAGTGGCGGGAAGGGAGGTGACAGCCACCCTCCTTCTCTTGGGGGCAGAGCAGTAAGAGATTTCCGTTTATCGGAGGGCTAAGCCCCCTGTCGCAGCCCCGTGATTGCTGAGAGGAGACGGGCCGCATCGCTGGGGTTGGCAGAGCTGGGGTCACTCGGGTCAGGGTTTCCTTCAAGAGTCTGACATAAAGCGAAAGCGGATTTCTGGGTGTAAAGGGAGGAGAAATGTCAGAGGTGGGATGATGGACCATACCGGCCGCCAAGTTAAGTTTGCTGCAGATTTTAAGGCTAACCTTGCAATCAGAGAGAGTTTACCAGTGTCAACATTGTACAGAAAATTATTCCCCTTTTGCAAATTTTTTTAGAGAAGTTACCCCTTAACCTTTCAGTAAGAAAAAGGTTCCGGGGGCGGGGGGCCAGATGCGTGGGGCCAGCAGCTGCCTCACATGCTTCCCGGGGGAGGCAGAGGGTAAACAGACAAGGCAAGGTCATATGTAGGGCCTGCATGGATGGGAGCTCAGCCAGAGCTCAGCCACTTTGAGCTTCCACTCGGCACCTGCATTTCTGCTCAGATCACGACAGAGACTCACCGGACTCCCTTTGGTCCATCACTTGGCAGAGGGAGGAGCCACACCGGCAGGTGTGTGGACCTTGTGTGCGGGGCAGGAGCGCAGAGCCTTGGGGAGAGGCCTCCTATCACCTACTCAGGCCATTCCCTAAGCTTCTCATCCAGTCCGTGAGACACTGGCTGAGCCCCAGATGGGGCCGAGGGAGGTGTTAGTGAGAGGGTCCAGGGCATGACCCCTGCTGCTGGCAGAGGCCACCTGGCGAGCCATCCAGCCGCTGGTAGGGGCCGTCTGCTTGAGGCCTGGGCACTGGCCGCAGCGTCCCTGAGCGTGAGCTCTGGCTGCATGGCCTGGGCTGGGCACGTCTGTGTCCGCGTTCTCAATAATGCTGCTGTCCCATGGACAGTGGAGCCTCTGGTCCTCCGCTGCCCACCCCCTACCCCCTGCCTACCCTCCCTGTCCTCCCCCCAGGCATCTGAGCCGGATCACACGGACCCCTGTCTGCCATGGGTCAGGAGCAGTGGCCCCTACCGCTCAGAACAAGGGATGGCTTCTTCCTGTCTCTCTCCCAGCGCTCCGCAGTCTGACTCATTTTGTCTCGCTGCTGCTGGAGGCATCACCCGGGTCGAGCCAGCAAACAGAATCGTGTCATTTCAGTGATTCTGCACCCAAGTTAAAGGCTCCGATATCTGCGTTCAAAACTGCACATTGTGAGACATAAAGATGAGCAGCAACGGATTTGCTCAGAACCGTGACAGAGCAAATAAAACAGCACAGGTCGACAGGCTGACGGCACAAGGCAGACAAAGCTTGAATGCAGGCTTCACAGCATGTCCTGCCCCTGTACGAGGGGCCTGCCTTTGGTCAAAGATGCCTCGACGTCCACTGACAGACACGTGCCTGCCACACACACACACACGTACACACGCGAGTGGGACAGAGACCAGACCTGCACACTTGTAAGTGCAGATTCAGAGAGAAAGCTCCCAGCGGCCTTCCCAAACCTGCCCAAACCGTGGCCGAAGCCACAGGAACTTCTGCGAGCTGAGCTCACTTACTGATGTTTCCAAAAGGGCAGTAGGGTTTCTTGATTCAAGAAGTAACACGACCTAAGTGTCCTTGGATGGATGGATGGATGGATGGATGGATGGATGGATGGATGGGTAGACGGACAGACAGATGGGTGGATAGATGAACGGATGGATGGGTGGATGGATAGATGGAAAGATGGGTGGACAGACAGATGGGTGGAGAGATGGACAGATGGATGGACAAGCAGAAAGACAGTGTATGGATGGATAGATGGATGGACACACAGACGGGTAGATAGATGGACGGATGGATGGATGGATGGACAGATGGATGGATGGGTAGACAGACAGACAGATGGGTGGATAGATGAACGAATGGATGGGTGGATGGATAGATGGAAAGATGGGTGGACAGACAGATGGGTGGAGAGATGGACAGATGGATGGACAAGCGAAAAGACAGGTGGATGGATGGATAGATGGATGGACACACAGACGGGTAGATAGATGGATGGGTGGATGGATGGATACACAAAATGTGGTCCATTCACACAATAGAGTATTATTCAGCCTTAAAGAGGCTGTGTCATGGATGAGCCTGGAGGACATTCTGTCCCATGAAATAAGCCAGCAGTGTGATTCCACTGTTGTAAGGTATCTGGGGCAGTCAGATTCACAGGGCTGGGGAGTGGAATGGTGGGTGCCAGGGGCTGGGGTGAGTGGGCAGTTAGTGTTTAATGGGGACAGAGTCTATTTGGGAAGATGATCTGTGGATGGACGGCGGTGATGGATACAGAACAGTTAACGCACTGAAGGCCACTGACCAGTGCACTTGAAGTGGTTAGGACCGCCCATTTATGGCATGTGTATTTTACCCCTGTACTCCTTGTACAAGTGAAAAGTGGACACCATAGCAGGAGCTGTGGGTGGGAAGACGGGCGGGAAAGGTCCACGTGAGCGCTAGGTCGGGCTTACCAGGTCCCCCTGAACCTGCCAGGGCCCCGGACCCCACTGGTCAAAGACCCACTAGCCTTTCCTGGGCCCAGAGTCCAGGGTGGTGAGGGCTGCAGGCGAGCCGTCCCTGTAGGGAGAGTCCCCCACAACGTGGCCAAGTCACTGTTGAGGAACGCCTTACACAATTCCTGGTGTTTAAAGACACAGGCATCACTTTAAACTGGGCTTCTCATCCCAGCTCCCAGAGGGCCTGGGAGAAAACAGCCTCCAGCTTCCAGCTTCCCCCAAGGTGATGTTATAGCCCTTCTCTTTGGAAGCATGGGGAGGACTCTGATGTAACAGAGAACAGGAGGCCAGGGCGGCCTAGGTACCCCTGCCTTGGCCCCACAGTTTACCTTCACAAGAAAGCAGCAGACTGATGCGCAAAGCATCTGTGCCATTGGATTTCTCCCCAGTGGTAAGCGAGCTTCCCGTTACCCACATCCCATCCGCACTCGATATTGTCAGCCTTCTAAACTTCAGCCACCTACTAGGTGTTTAGTGGAATCTCCTTGTGGTTTTGATTTGCACCACGTTAAGCATATTTTCTGGTACTTACTGGACATTCGCATACTTTATTTTATAAAGTAGGCAAAGTATCCGTCCAAATACTTTTTCCATTAAAAAAAAAGGTGTCTTCTTACTGAAATGTAAGAGCTATTCATATATTTTAGGTGCAAGTTCATTGTAATAAATGGGTGAGCTACTTTCTCCTGGTCTGAGACTTGCTTTCTCCCTTCTTCACAGAGAACTTCTCATTTCCCCCCGCTTTTTTTTTTTTGCCAGTTTTCTATAGATTTATCAAAAAAACTTTTAAGTAGGCTCTACACCCAACGTGGGGCTTAAACCCAGGACCCCAAGACCAAGAGTCATGTGCTCTGCTGGCCAGGTGCCCCCATAAGTTTTCATCTTAAGTCCAATTTATGTTTTTTTTTTTAAATTGTGCTTTCTGTGTCAATTTTCTTTGGTTACTTTTAAGATTTTGTTCCTTATCTCTAGTTTTAAATACTCTGATTATGATATGTCTTATGGTTTTGTGTTTATACTTTCTGGGGTTTGGTTGAGTTTCTGGGATACAGGCTTATGCACTTTACCAAATTTAGAAAATTGCATCATTAATGTTTTCTGCACCCCGCCCACTTTCCAACTGGGCTGCCAACCACGCGTACGGCAGACCCTTGGATGCTGCCCATTGCTGCTCTAGGCTTGTGCTCACTGTCCTGTCTATGCTTTCTTTTGGATACCTTCTTTGGCTGTATCTTCAGTTCACTGAGCTTTCCTTCTTCATGTCTCATCTGGTGTTAAGTGTTAATACCATTTAATACCATTTTATTTCAGCTCTTGCATTTTTCATCTCTAGAGTTTCCATTCGGTTCTCCTTTTTATGTCTTTCACACCTTCCATTTCTTTCCTCATTATGCTCATATGCTCCACGATATTCTTGAGCATAGTGGACGTATTTATAACTTTTATGCTTTTATGTTTGTGTGTGATAATTCCTCCATCACTGCCATTTCTGGGTCTGTTTCTATCGGCTGACTTTTCTTCTGATTGTGTCTCACATTTTCTTACTTTAGCGCATATGTAGTAATGCTTTTATTGGATACCAGCCATTGTGAGTTTAGATTCTCAATTATAGATTTTGTTGTATTTCTTTAAAAAGTGTTGAAGCTATTTTCAGTCCTGCTGGATTCCTTCAATGCTTGTTTTGAAGCTATTTTAAGGCAAGTCTAGGTTAGTTAGTCTTTCCTATAGGACTAGTTGAACCTCACTACTAGGGCAACCTACTTGTTGCTCACGTATTCAGCAAGGTCTGTCCCCTCTGACTACAAGGAATACGAACAATTCCCAGCCCTGTGTGAGCTCTTGAAATTGCTCTGCTGGGGCCTCTCAATGCCCCTTCTTTCCCTGGGATCTGCTGTGTATGACAGAGTTTCCCTTGATCATGAACAAGTGGTTTCCGACAGAAGACTCCGAGAGCTCCGTGCCTGATTTCTGAGCTCTTGGCCTATGTGAACATCTCTTTTTCCACAGTATTGTGCCTCCCATATTCAGTCCCAATCTCTGCCTCCCCAACTCAATGCAACCCCGGGCCTGTCTTTCCTAGCTGTGCCGAGATCATACCTTGCCTTCAGGGGGAGATCTAGGTTGTCTGAAGGGCTCATCTCCCTTGCTTCCCCTCTCCCAAGGATTACAGTCCTACATGGCCTGTCGTTCAACATCTAAAACCAATTTTATGTACCATGGCTATTTGCAGATGGTTTGTTTAACACATTATGTCTAATTTTTTAGCTGCTACACCAGAAAGACAAGTCTGGATGCTGTAAGTCCCTTACAGCCAGAAGTGGAAAACTCAGTTTTATTAAAAAAAATTTTTTTTTATTAATTACAAAAATAACACACGTTCACTTTAGAAAATTTAGAAATTGCAAGTGGACACACAAAAATAAAATAAAAATTACATACACCACAAAAATTATCCACTAACATTGTGGTATATATTTTTCTGATGGAGTCCCTATGAATGTATGTATATGTGTATGACTGTATATAGATATTTGTTTTTTTACAAAAATAAGATGACATTGCACATAAAATCTTATAATCTGATTTTTCCACTTAATGTTATGCCATAAATAAGATTCTATGTCATTAAAGTCCTGAGACCATTTGCCCCACGTCCTACATACCTCCTTCATCTACCTTCCTTCCTGGCTTCTGCCCTTCCTCCTACTCTAATTCTTCTTCAGAACTTCTCTGCAGAATCTATCCATCCCCAGTATCACCTAGACATTGCAGCGCACAGACAGGGAACGGAGGTCATGGTCTCTGCCCGTCTGCAGCACACCAGCGTGCCGAGAGTGGACAAGATTCACACAGCAGAGTTGCATGTGTCATTGTAGCGTGGATACAGAAACGGGAAAGATTCTTGAAAAAACAGAGTTCCAGATCAGAAGGAAATTAACTTTGGGATCTCATGAAATTCCCCTCTGTAGAGAATTTAGGGTACTGGAGCGATGGAGCTGGTCATCAGCATGTGGGATTTTTAAAGCTTTGACTGATCTAAAAGCTTTTGACTTTGGAATGCTTTTCTCTCTTCATAGGAAAGATGGTTTTGCCTCGCTGGGGCTCAAAATCTGCCATGATCCTGTTGCTAAAGTCGTAAACAACATTCATAATCCTACTAATTTGTTCACAGTGCACGACAGAAGACAGTGCGCCACAGTATTTTGATAACATGGTTATTAGGACCCCTAAAAGTATGCAGGTGAGAATTTTACTTGTGGGATGTTAGTCACAGGGGTAAATTAACTATGATAAAAATCAACCTCTCAAGTATGTAGGAGGTAAATGAAGGTGAAGGGCTAATATTTAGAAGGCTTTTCTTTCCTTGTGGTTGACATACTACTTAAATTTCTGTATTTTTAATGGCTTTGATAACTTCATATTTTTATCATGCTCATCAATAAGTATTCATATGTTAAAATTACAAAAATTCGAATTCACAAATATGTGCAGGTGTGTTTCTGAGCTTTCTTTTCTGTCCCACTGGTCCATACATGGACCAATATCGCACGTTGGGTTATGTCCTATAACTTGCTGAGTCTTGATATTGGGCGCGTCTCTATTGGGCAGATCTTTGGGAGTGTCCTAGCTATTCTTGGCTCTTTGCCCTTCCACAGACATTTTGGAATGAACTCAAAGTACACAAAAATCCGTCTTGGAATTTTGATTACAGTTGCATTGGGTCTATAGAACAATTTGGGGGGAAAATAACATCTTCATGATCTTGAGTCTTCCTGGTCATAACTGTATTTCTCTATCTCAAGGTATTTTGTAATGGTTTCCAAATAAGTTTCCAAATGTTCTCCATAATGGTCTTGCAAATAATTTTTATAGGCATATTTGGAACGACTAGGAATGCATCAAACACATTTTTTGCCAAATAACAAATAGCCAGGTGTCAGAGCAGATCCTTGATCAAAGCCATGGCTAAAGCTGGACGTCAGAAAGCTAAGTAAACAGAGGGATAAACATAAAATTTTATCAGAAAACTTATTTTATGAAGAAATATTTCTATTTTTATTAAAATGTTCGTGTCAGATTTCGAAGTGTGACGTTTTGCTGCAGAGCCGATGGCAGGTAGGTGTTTCGTGCAGGTGTTGGGCTGCTCGCTTGCTCTCACTTTCCACGAGGTGAAGGGAAAGGCAACTGTGTTGGAGGCATCTCCCTTTCTTCTCTGAAACTTTCATTTTTATATTTTTCTGTATTGATTAAATGGTCTTTTCTAGAGAACTTTTTAAGTGGCAAGCAACTGTATGCCTTTAATTTATCATCATCAGATGCGCAGGATTCCCAAACAATAATTTTTCTCAATGATCTCATGGTTTAAATAAAATTAAGTAATTGAAAATTAAGTACAAATTTTAAAGATTGTTTTTTAATGTAATGGGTGCTAGTATGCCGAACAATTCTAGGAAAGCTGGAATAATTACATAATCTAATCCTTAGCACTGTGCTTGCATAATTTCATAAAGTTTTGTGAACATATCTTGGTTAAAAAATGACAATGTTCTTCCTAAATATATCTAGCTAATGACTTCTCTGAAAACTCATATTAATGTGTAGTGTTTTCCCTTATTTATTTAGCTATTTGGAAGCTCTTCATTGTTGTTTTTCTGCACTAAATTGATTGCTTTCACAGCTACCTTTAATTATTGCAGAACTTCATTTCGCTCCAGCAATGATAAGCACACAGTTATACTACAACCAATGTCTCAACATGGAGAGAAACTGAGATTTTCCCTTCAGCTTACATGTAGAATGTTTACCTATACTTGTAAAGTACATATTTACATAGCAGCAATGAAATCTACTGCATGCTTTGTTTGCATTGCTAACGGTAACCTGCACAGTGTTAGGACCACGCACAGGTTCGGGGATACAAAAATGACATGAACACAGAAATCAGACATGCCCACAGTCAAAGCCAAAGCCAAATAGCAGGTTTGGGCCAAAAACAGAGGTGACAGGTACTGGCTAACTTTCTCTTAATTGCTATTATAAATGGCATTTTTAATAAATCACATTTTCTATATATTGTTAGTATATAGAAGTGCAGTTGAGTTTTGCACATTGATTTTATATTTGTATCTAGCAACTTCACCAAATTTTCTCCTTAGTTTTAACATTTTGTCTATGTCTCTTGTGGGTCATTTTGAAGACCACCGTATAATAGCTGTGAATAATGACAATTTGTCTTTTTCTTTTACAACGATATTCTGTGATTACTTTTTCTTTGGTGTGAGGGCCTCGCGGTGTAGAGCAGAAGCAGAGATGGCAGGTCTGTCTTGTTTCTGATTGTTCAACAGAACACTTTCAACATCACTTCATTCGTTATGAAGCTTGTTGAGTTTTTCAGGGATACTATGGAAACAAAACTGCAAACCCCATATTCTTTGATTCAACAAGTCACTTATTCAATGAGTCCCAAGTCCTTAGATTAAGCATGGCTCAAAAATTCGAGTGTATGCCAGAGATTGGGGAACTCATTATAAAAGTTTATTAGCAAGAACCTTGGGAAGAGGAGGGCTATTGCCTCATGCAGGAGAAGAAATCAAGGACAAAGTCTGCAGATATCTGTAAGACACTTGAAGATGCCAAGAATGTAAATCTGTTTTCTTTCTTTTTTTTTTTTTTAAAGACTTATCCATTTCAGAGAGAGAGGGGGAGCATGGAGGGACAGAGAGAATCTCAAGCAGAACCCCTTGAGCTGGGATCCCAACACGGGGCTCAATCCCACAACCCTGAGATCATGACCCGAGCTGAGACCAAGAGTCAGACACTTAACCAACTGAGCCACCCAGGTGCCCCTCTGTTTTCTATTTTTAAAAAATTGCGGTGAAATACACATCATGTAAAAATTTACTGTCTTAACTATCTTTAACTACAGCTTATTGGTATTAAATACATTCACATTGTCCATCACCACCATCCACCCCCAGAGCTCTAGTCATTTTGCAAAGCTGATACTGTCCCTGTTGAGCAATGACTTTTCACTCTCCCCTGCCCTTGGGCCCTGGCGCCCACCGTCTGCTTTCGGTCTCTGTTCCATTACGTGGAACCATGACGTAGCTGTCCTTTCATGACTGGCGTATCTCACTCAGCATAGTGTCCTCAAGGTCCGTCCATGTCGCAGCGCTGGTCCGAATTCCATTCCTTTTTAAGGCCGAATGATATTCCACTTTATATATAACACCACATTTTGTTTATCCCCTCATCCACTGACGGACCAGCGTTGCCCCACCTTCTGGCTGCTATACCTCGTGCTGCTAGAAACACAAGTACACAGGTGTCTGAGTCCCTGCTTTCATTTCTTTGCAGTACATACTGGGAAATGGAATTGCTGGATCATACGCTAATTCTAAATTTTTTATTTTGCGAGGAATCGCCATTCTGTTTTCCAAAGCGGCTATTTGACATGCCCATCAACAACCATGTACAGCATTTTTGCCCACACGTGCTGTTCTCTGTTTTCATGGCAGTTGCCATCCTTGTGGGTGTGAGGTGATATCTCATTGTGGCTTTGATTCGCGTTCACCTAATAACTAGTGACGCAGAATATTTTCATGGGCTTAGTGGTCATTGGTATATCTTCTTTGGAGAAATGTCTGTTCAAGTCTTTGCCTATTTCTTAGTTGGGTTGTTTTTTGTTGTAGGAACTCTTTATATGTTCTGGATTTTAACTCCTTATCAGATATTTAATTTCCAAGTACTTTCTTCCATCCCATAGGTTGCCTTTTCACTCTGCTGATTGTGTATTTCGATGCACAGAAGTCTTAAATTTTGATGCAGCCCTGTTCATCTACTTTTAATTTTGCTGTCTGTGCTGTTGGTGTCACATCCCAGAAATCATTGCCAAAGCCAAAATCATGAACATTTCCCCTGTATTTTCTTTTAAGAGTTTTACAGTTTTAACTCTCCCATTTAGGCCTTTGATCCGTTTTGGGTTAATTTTTGTATCTGGCGTATGTAAGAGTGCAGCTTCCTTCTCTTGCTTGTGGATAGCCCATCATCCCAACACCATTTGTTGAAAAGACTGTTCTTTCCCGATTTAGTGGTCTTGGCGCCCTTGTGAGGACTTATCTCTGGGCTCTCCGTTCAGCTGTTTCAATCTCTCAGTTGGTTTGCCAGTGCCACATTGGTTTAATAACTGCAGCTTTGTACTCAGTTTTGAGACCAGCAAGTTTGAGCCCTCCAGGTTTGTTCTTCCTTTTCAAGATTGTTTTGGCTGCTTGGGGTCCCCTCACATTCCATATAAAGTTTAGGATGGCTTTCTGTATTTCTGCAAAAAGTGTCATTGGGGCTTTTTGACTAAGATTGCACTGAATCTGTAAGAGAAAGTAAATCTTGCCCCAAGTCAGGTCAAGGTCCTTTTTTTTTTTTTTTTAAAAGACCTTATTTATTTATTTGAGCAAGGGAGCACAAGCAGGGGGAGGCGCAGAGGGAGAAGGAGAGGCAGACTCCCCGCCAAGCAGGGAGCCCAACGTGGGTCTTGATCCTGGGACCCCAGGACCATGACCCAAGCTGCAGGCAGACGCTTCAGTGACTGAGCCACCCAGGAGCCCTGGGTCAAGGTCCTTTTATGTTGACATTTATAGCTGTTCTAGATCTTACACTAATGACTTGGAGAAGTTATATCCTAGAAGCTCCCTTCTGTGTCATCTAGAACTCAGACACTCACGTTCAAATAATGTCCTGTGGGATGTAACCGTCTTGAGGCTACACGCACCAATTGCTTGTCTTGGGAAATTGCATCTTCTGTCACCTCACTTGTCTATAGGCAGATCTGTAGACTTTCAGTAACGAGAAAGCTTCAAGACCTTTGTGTGGATTTCTCAGCAAATTGGTAACTCTTTCAGATTTGGTTCTTAAATGCACATGTGACAAATTTCTGTTTATGCTCCTATCACATAAAGGAAGCTCCCACCTTTTCCAAGGTTGCTGAAAGACTTTATCATAAATGGTGTTGAGTTTTATCAAATACTCTTTTTGGTATTTACTGAGAGAGTCATATGAGATTTCTCTCATTTAACTTGCAAAGGGGGTAAATTTATATAAAAGCATGTTACAAACTCAGGACAAGTCTAACTTGTTCATGATACATTACCTTTCTTTCATAATGCTGAGTTCTGTTGCTAAAGTTTTGTTTAGGGTTTGGCTTCTGTGTTCGTAAGAGATGAGGTAGCTGGTCTTCACAGATGACCCCGTCCTCAAAGATGAACCACATCTCCTGGAATTCATGCACTGTGTAGGCAGGCCCCTTTCCCTTCCCTGAATCCGGACTGGTGCTGCAGCCCAGTTTAAACATCCGAGTGCAGCGGAATTAATGCTGCGCTGCCTCTGGGCACAAGTCTTAGAAAGGCCTTATAGGTTTGGCGATTTCACCGTAGAGAACCATCAGATGCCATGTGGCAAGCTTCACTAGAGAATTCAGAGACAGGCCACATGGTCGTATCCAAGTTCTGAGACCATGTGGAGAGAGGGAGGTCCCTTCATCCCTGCATGCTAGCTGAGGCCGGCATTCCAAGCGTCCTCACCCAGGCAGCACACGAATGATGAAGACATCTTGGACATTTCAGCCCAGTTGAGCCCTGAGACCACTACAGCCCCAGGAACCTTACATGCAGCACAAGAGCCACCAAGTGAGTCCTGCCAGTGCAGAAGAATGAGAGATAATAAGTGTTTGCTTTGTACGCCACCAAGTTTTAGAGTGCGTGGTTATGCATTGATATACTGCCTAAACNAGAATGAGAGATAATAAGTGTTTGCTTTGTACGCCACCAAGTTTTAGAGTGCGTGGTTATGCATTGATATACCGCCTAAACACTGTTTTTTTTTTTTAAGATTTTATTTATTTGACAGAGATAGAGACAGCCAGTGAGAGAGGGAACACAAGCAGGGGGAGTGGGAGAGGAAGAAGCAGGCTCATAGCAGAGGAGCCTGATGTGGGGCTCGATCCCATAACGCCGGGATCACGCCCTGAGCTGAAGGCAGACGCCCAACCACTGTGCCACCCAGGCGCCCCTAAACACTGTTTTTGTTTGGTTTTTGTATTAAATTAAATCAGCTTCATAAAATAAGTTGGGAATATCCCCCCCCTTTTTCTTTCCCTATTTCCTGGAAGAGTTTATGTAATGTTGGAATTAACCGCTCCCTGTAGGTTTAGTAGAACTTCACTAGAAAACTTCCTGCTCTGATATTTACTTTGTGGGAAGATTTTTTTACCCACTGGTTCTATCAGGTAGGGCTTCCCAGTGTGCTGCTGGAAGTCACAGGGTGCAGATTTTTCCATTTTAGAGGGAAATACATTTTATCTGACACCTGCGGGACACTGCACATACTTGTAACTCGACATAGTTGATGGTTTGCACTTCGGATCATACTACGTTCCCATTGATGACGTATCTTCATGGAGCTGGTTTTCGGCTGTGGAGGTCACAGCTCAATCTGATTCCATGGTCTGAGAAGCTGTGTGGGATCCAGGGGGCACCTGCTTCCCAATACTGAGCAGTTGTGGTTGAGAAATTACTTTTTTCTTTCAGTGTATGTGTATATGTGTATTTTTTCCCTAAAAGGCAAATAAGTTGTTAGGACATAATATGTGCTTTCTCTCTGCTATCTTTGTCTACCTGCTAGAGGTTTATGAATTTTATTGATCTTTCGAAGAACGAGCTCTTGATTTTATTGACGTTTTATGGTAACTTTCTATTTTCAATTTCTTTGATTTCTGCTCTTATGTCTATATTTTCTTCCTTCTACTTGGGTTCATTTTGCTCTTCTTTTTTTCTATTTTTTTAAGGTGTAAACCTTAATTATTCATTTGAGAACTTTTTTCCCAATATAACCATTGAGTGCTTTCATTTTCCCCCAAAAGCACTCCTGCTGCATCCTACAAATTTTGATGTGTTGTATTTTCATTTTCATTTAGTTCGAAATATCTTCTAGTTTCCTTTGAGACTTAATTCCCTTATTGTCAGAGAGCACATTTTAAATGATTTCCCTTCTTCAAGATTGTTTTCCACGGTGGAGGCAACATTTTGCTTTGCTACCAGCAGTGTACGAGGGTTTTGTTTTCCCCACATACTCACCAACGCTGGTTTGCTTTGTATTACAGTCGTCCCGGTCGGTGTGAAGCTGTGTCTCTCAGTGTTTTCGACTTGCCTTTACCTAATGACCTATTTTTCGGAGAAATGTTCATGTATGTCCTTTGCCCATATTTTAGTGGGCTTTTGTCTTTGGTGCTGAGTTGTAGGAGTTATTTATATATTCTGGATATTAAACCCTCATCAGATACAAGATTTGCAAACATTTTCTCCCATTCTATAGGTTGTCTTTTTATTTCTCGATGTCCTCTGATATATAAAAAGTTTTTAATTTTGATGAAGTACAATGTGTCTCTTTGTTCTTTTGCTGATCATTCTTTTGGTGCCATATTTGAGGATCCATGGTCAAATTCAAGGCCATGATGACCTACCCCACTGTGTTTCTATTACTTTTAGTTCCTAAATTCAGGGCCCATTTTGAGTAAATATTTATATCTGGTGTGAGGTAGGGACCAGATTCATTCTGTTCAATGTGGAAATCCAGTTGTCCCAGCACCATCTGTTGAAGAGACTACTCTTTCCTCATTGAGCAGCCTTGGCTCTCTTGCCGGAGATCAATGAGCTGTAGATGCATACATAGGTCTCTATCTGGACTCAACTCTGTTCCCTTAGTGCCCCTATACTCCACTCGTCTTATGCAATGCTGCACTCATTCGATTACTGCAGCTTTGCGATGACTTTTGAAATCAAGAGTCCTCTAATTTTGTTCTTTTTCAAGGTTGTTTTGGCCTTTTAGGGTCTATTGAAATACCACATGAATGTGAGGATCACCTTCTTCATTTCTGCAGAAAAGACCTTTGGAATTTTAATAGGGATTGCATTCGAGGAATATTGACATGAGCAATAGTACGTCTTTCTTCTTATGAGCAAAGGATATCTTTCTCCATTTAGATTTACTTTATTTCAGCAATACTTTGTAGTTTTCAGCATACAGACTGTTCACAACCTTGGTTAACTTTATGGCTAGGCATTTTATTCTTATAGATCTACTGCAAATGCAGGTACTTCCTTAATTTCATTTTCAGCTTGTTCATTGCACATATACAGAATTGCAGCTGATTTTTGTATGTTGGCCTTATAACCTGCAGCTTTGTTAAACTCCTTCATTAGCTTTAGTAGCTATTTGTAGCTTCTTTGGGATTTTCTATGTATAGGATTATTCCATCTGCAAATAGGGGTAGTTTAACTTCTTCCTTTCAAGTTGGGATGCCTTTTATTTCTTCTTCTGTTCTAACCGCTTTGGCTAGAACTTCCAGCACAATGTTGAATAGGAGGATTGAAAGTGAGCATCTTTGTCTTGTTCCTAATCTCAGGGGTAAAGTTTTTGATCTTTCACCACTGAGTATAATATTAGCACAGGTTTCTCATGAATGATGTTTATCACGTTGAGAAAGTTCCCTTCTATCCCTAGTTTTCTGAAAGTTTTTATCATAAAAGAGTGTTGGATTTTTTCAAATGCCTTTTTGCATTAATTTAGATGATCATCTGGCTTATTCCCTTTGTTCTAGTGGTGTGGTGTATTATATTAATTGATTTTCTTATGGTGAACCACACTTGCATTTCTGGAATAAATCCTACTTGGTGATGAGTATATAATCCTTTTACCTTGCCCTTGGATTTGATTTGCTAGTCTTTTATTGAGGATTTTTAAATCAATATTCATAAGGGATATTGGTCTCCACTTCTCTTGTGATGTCTTCATCTGGCTTTGGCATCAAAGTACTGCTAGTTCATCGAATAAGTTAGCAAGTGTTCCCTCCTTCTTTATTTTCTGGAAGAGTTTGAGAAAACTTGGTGCCAGTTTTTCTTTAAATGTTTGGTAGAATTTTCCAGTGAAGCCATCTGTTCCTGGACTTTTCTTTGTTGGGAGATAGCTGATTACCAGTTCAATCTCTACTTGTTACAGGTCTGTTAAGATTTTCCATCTCAGATTGAGTCTGTTTAGGTGACTTGTATGTTTCTAGGGATTTGCCCATTTCATTTAGGAAATACAGTTAGTTAGCAAAAGATTGCTTAGAGTGTTTCCTTGTAATCCTTTTCATTTCTGTAAGGTCATAAGTGTCCCATTTTCCTTTCTGATTTTGGTTTATTTGCACCTTCTCTCTTTTGTCTTTTTCAATCTAGGTTTGTCAATTTTGTTGATCTTCTCAAAAGAAGCTTTTTTTGTTTTGTTTTGTTGATTTCACTGTTTTTCTCTTCTCCAGTTTACTTATCTCCTCTCTAATTTTTATTATTTCCTTTCTTCTGCTAGCTTTGGGTTTACTTTTCCTTTTCTGGTTCCTCACAGTGTAAAGTTAAGTTTTTGATGTGAGATCATTCTACTTTTTAATTTATTTATTTGTTAATTTTTAAATTGAAGTATAATTGGCATACTGTATTCTATTAGTTTCAGGTGTACACAGTGATTTGACATTTATATACATTACAAAATGCTCATTACAATAAGTGTAGTTACCATCTGCGACCATACAAAGTTATTACAATGTTATTGACTATTTTCTATGCTGCACTGTTCATCCCTATGCCTTATTTATTTTACAACGGGAAGATTGTAACTTTTAGTCCCCTTCACCAGTGTTGTCCCTCCCAACACCACTCTCTCCTCTGGCAACCACTAGTTTGTTCTCTATATTTATGAGCCTGTTTTGTTTTGTTTTTTTAGACTCCACATAGAAGTGAAATCATATGATATCTGTCTGTTTCTGTCTTATTTCACTTAGCATAATACCCTCTAGGTCCAACCATGTTATCACAAATGGCAAGATTTTATTCTTTTTTTATGGTTGAACAATATTCCAGTGTGTGTGAATGAATACCACATCTTCTTTATCCATTCAATCATTGATGGACACTTAGGTTGCTTCTATATCTTGGTTATTGTAAATAATACTGCTGTAAACACAGGGAGGTATAATTGCTTCGGAAGTATACATGCTGGGTCATATGGTATTTCTATTTTTGATTTTTTGAGGAACGTCCGTACCGTTTTCCACAGTGGCTGCACTAATTTGCATTCCCAGCAACAGTGCACAAGAATTCCCTTTTCCCCACACCCTCGCCAACACTTGTTATTTCTTGTCTTTTTGATATTAGTCCTGTAAGGCAATATCTCATTGTGGGGCTTTTAAAATTTTTATTTATATTCCAGTCGGTTAATATACAGGGTAATATTAGTTTTGGGTGTATGATACAGTGATTCGACACTTCCATACAACACCCACTTCTCATCACAGCAACTGTACTCCTTAATCCCCATCGTCTGTCTCCCCCAACACCCCCCACCTCCTCTCTGGTGACCATCCATGTGTTCTCTGTAGTTAAGAGTCTGTTTCTTGGTTTGTCTCTCTCTCTTTCCTCTTTGCTCATCTGTTTTGTTTCTTATATTCCACATACGAGTGAAATCATATGGTGTTTGTCTTTCTCTCTTTGACTTATTTCTCTTAGCATAATACACTCTAGCTCTATCCACATTGTTGCAAATGGCAAGATTTCATTTTTTTGATGGCTAAGTAGTGTTCCATCGTATATATGCACCACATCTTCTTCATCCATTCATCAGCTGATGGATACTTGGCCTGTTTCCATATGTTGGCTATTGTTGATAATGCTGCTATCAACATCAGGGTGCATGTATCCATTTGAATTAGTATTTTTTGATTCTTTGAGTAAATACCTAGTAGTGTAATAGGGTAGTTCTATTTTAACTTTTTGAGAAACCTCCATACTGTTCTCCAGAGTGGCTGCACCAGTTTGCATTCCCACCAACAGTGTAAGAGGGTTCCCTTTTCTCCGCGTCCTCGCCAACACCTCTTGTTTCTTGTGTTGTTGATTTTAGCCATTCTGACAGGTGTGAGGTAATACCTCATTGGGGTTTTGATTTCTATTTCCCTGATGATGAGTGATGTTGAGCATCTTTTCATGTGTCTGTTGGCCATCTTCTTTGTCTTCTATGTCTTCTTCGGAAAAATGTCTATTCATGTCTTCAGCCCATTTTTTAATTGGATTATTTGGTTCTGGGGTGTTGAGTTGTATATGTTCTTTATATACTTTGGATACTAACCCTTTATCAGTAATTTTGATTTGTTATTTCTCTGAGGTCTTCTTTTAAAATTTAGGCATTTACAACTCACATCTATAAGTTTCGGTGTGTTGTATTTTTTCTCTAAGTATTTCTTCTTTTCCTCTTTTATTTCTCCTTTGGCCCATTGGTTGTTTAAGACTGTGTTGTTTACCATATATTTGTGAATTTTTTAGTTTTCCTTTAATTATTGTTTCTAGCTTCATTTTATTGTCATCAGAAAAGACACTTAGCATGATTTCAGCTGTTCTGTTTATTAAGAATTGTTTTGTGGCTTAATGTATGCTTTATCCTGGACCATGTTCTGTGTACACTCGGGGAATGTGTGTACTCTGTTATTGTTGGATGGAGTGCTATGCAGATGTCTGTTGCATACAGTTAAAGTGTTGTTCAAGTCCTCTCTCTCTTTAGTGGTAATAGTAATAGTGTAACTATTTCTCTCTCCCTTCTATCAGTGCTTGCTCTGTATATTTTGGATCTCTGCTGTTTGGTGCATATATTAATGTATGATGTCTTTATCTCTTTTAACAGTTTTTAAATTTATTTAAAACAATTTTTAACATGGAAGCATTTTTATTTTTTTAACTTTTATTTATTAAGTAATCTCCATACCCAACATGGGGCTTAAACTCATGACCCCAATATCAAGAGTCATATGCCAGCCAGGCACCCCAATAGTTTTTTAATTTAAAGTCTGTTTTGTCAGATGTTAGTATATCCCCCAGGTCCCTTTTGGCTACTATTTCTATGGAGTATCTTTTCAATCTTCTCACTTTCAATTTATTTGTGTCTTTGGATCTCAGGCAAGTCTCTTGTAAACATCATATAGTTGGATCATGGTTTTTTTCCTTAATTTTAATCCATTCTACCTATCTCTGCCTTTTGATTCGAGAATTTAAAGTACTGATAAGAAAGCACTTCTGTCATTTTGCTCTTTTCTTTGTGTCTTACATACTTTTGTGACCCTTATTTCCTCCACCACTGCCTTGTGTTTAGTTGATTTTTTTAAAAATAGTGAATAATTTGATTGTTGTTTTATTCCCTTTTGTGTATATATTTTTAAAGATATTTTCTTTTAGTTACCATAGAGACTATGTTTAACATCCTAAATTTAAAACATTTTTTGAGTTGTTACCAATTCATATTTAAAAATACACAAAACTGCTCCTGTACAATTCTGCCCTCTCCTGTTTATGTTGTTGTCACAGGTTATATCTTTATACAGATGTGCCCAATACTATAGATTCATAAATTTAAAAAAAAATCTTATAGGAAGTAAAAAGTAGAAATACAAACCAGAATACAATATATGCACTTTTTTATTTGTACATGTATTTACCTTCACTGAAAGTCTTCACTTCTTTATACAGCTATGAGTTGCTGTCTTCTGTCCTTCCATTTCTAGGGCAATTCTAGCGGTAGTAGACTCCCTCAGATTTTGTTTTTCTGGGACTGTCTTATTTCTCCTTCATTTTTAATAGACAGTTTTGCCAGATATAGGATTCTCCGTTGACAGTTTCTTTCAGCTCTTTAAATATGTCAACCCACTGTCTTTTGGCTGCCAAGGTTTCTGGTGAGAAGGTGGCCGTTAATCTTATGAGGATTCCTTACACACAATGAGTCACTCCTCTCTGTCAACATTCTCTCTTTGTCTTTGTCTTTCCACAGTTTAACTATAATGAATGTCATGTAGGTCTCCTTGAGTTCAACCTACTTGGAGCTTATTGAATGTCCTGGATTCGTAGGTTTATAGGGTTTTTTAAAAAATCAAATTTGGGGCATTTTTGATCATGATTTCTTCAAATATTCTTCCTGCCCCTCTCTGAATTTCTCTCTTTCTGGGACCTCTACATGTATATGTTGGTTCATATACATACGGAATACACACATACACGTATGTTGGTTGTTCTCTTTTTTTCCCATTCTTTTTTCTTTCTGCTTCTTCAGACTCAGTAACTTTTTCATTGTCCTATTTTAGGTTTGCTGATTCTTCTGCCTGCTCAAACCTGCTTTTGAAACTCTCTAGTGAATTTTTTATTTTGTTTGTTGTATTCTCCAGAATTTCTTTTTGGTTCCTTTTTATTGTTTCTACCTCTTTGCTGATATTCTTGTCTTGTTTGTACATCATTCTCCTGGTTTGCTTTTGCTCTTTGTCAATGTTTTCCTGTAGGCCATTGAGAATGTTTAAAACTGTTATTTTAATGTTTTTGTCTAGTAAGTCTGAAGTCTGGACTTCCACAAGATGGTTTCTGCCCATGATTTTGTTCCTTTGAATGGGCCATGCTCTCCTGTTTCTTTGTATGCCTTTTGTTGTTGCTGCTGCTACTACGACATTTGAATAGTATAATAGATGTCTCCCTGAAGTCTTTGATCCTCAGCATTATTTTCAACTAGTGTCTTGATGAGATTTTCTAGAATGCTGGGAATTAAGACAAGAAAGAAACAAAAACAGAGAAAAAGAGTGACAGAGACAAAGAGATTTAAGGAGAGACAGAGATAGAGGAGACAGAGACAGAGAGATAGAATGTCAGAGAGAAACAGAGGGAGACAGAGGCAGAGCAACAGAGATAGAGGGAGGAAAGACACAGAGATATAGCGAGAGCGACCATGACCTCTCCTAATCTTTGCAAATTGGTGCTGTGCCAGGACCCTCCTTTAACTGTTAGCCAGGCTTGCACTGAATAAGCCCCAGGTGAAATTTTGGGTCTTCTCAGGCTTTTTCTGAGCATGCATTGTGCCTGGGCATGTGTTTTGCTTTCTAAATTTCCCAGTATACACATTTATTTTGCATGTCCTACTTTCCCTAAGAAACCCTCCCAGCTTAGGCCTTACACAGGTTATTATGTATTTTATACTGCAAAGTTTTGCTCCAGAAATCTGAGGGTTGTTGGTTTGGGTTGTGGTATTTTCATGCAGTTCTCATCACTTTTCTAGCCTGTGTTCCAAGTTAGGTGAAACTGACTTGAATGCCTTGTGTTGGTCCTTCAGGTAGACGCCAAATGGGTGGCAACAGACCTACACCACAATTTGCGAATAAGGTCTGCTCTGCTCCCTCCAGGACCGGGAAATGATTCCACAGTGGGAACAAGATACTTGCTGATTTAAGACAGTTGCCATGCCAGACAGGAGTGGGACCAGGACAAGGAAAATCGCCAGAAAGCTTTCCTGCCATGTGAAGTGCCTCTTTTTTGATACAGTGCTCACTTAGTTGCTGTAAACTTTCACTGTTTTCCAGAGTTCTCAGAAAATTGATTCTTACAATTTCTGCTGGATTTTCAATGTTTCTTTACGGGGATGAGAACTTGGAGCTGCCTACTCCACCACTTTCTGATGTTACATTCAAGCTTTATTTTAATTAGAATTTTCATAGCATATTTTTCTATCCATTAACCTTGAACTGTCTATATCATTATATTTGAAGTTAATTTCTTGTCTTCAGCATATATACAGGTCATTTCCCCCCTATATTCTGAAAGTCTCTGTCTTTTCATTGGTGTGTTTAGATTGCTTATATTTAATATAATTATTGATATGCTTAGATTGAGATCCATGCTTTTATTAGTTTTTTTTCTTATTCCCTCTGGTTTTTATGCCTCTGTTTCCCCTTTGCTGCTTTATTTGTTGTTATTTGAATATTTTAAATATTTAACTTATCTATTCTGGTTTTTATTCTATCTCACTGTATAGTTTTTTAAAGGAATGTTATAGGGACTAGAATACACATCAGTGTTCACAGTCCATTTTACTGCTTCAAATGGGACACAGAAGCCTCATCGCCACATAAGTCCCCTCACCATCCCCACTTTATGTTGCACTGTCATTTATATTACATCTACATACACTAGAAAATCAATCAGTGTTGTAATTTTTGCTTTCAACTGCCAAATGTTGTTTTAAGGTTCTTTCTGGAATCATTCTCTTCTGTCTGAAGAATCCCCTTTAGCATTTCTTTTGTATAGGCCTGTTGGCAAGGGATTCTCTTTGTTTTGCTTCATCTGGGAATGTCTTTATTTCATCTTAATTCTTGAGGATATTTTTTCACTGGATATATGGCTCTAAGTTGACAGCCCTTTCTTTCCAGCACTTAAAAAGTGTGTCCCTTCCTTCTGGTCTATGTGGTTTCTGATGTGAAATCTGCAGTCATGTGAATCCTTGTTCCCCATAAATAACCTGTCATTTTACCCTCATGGCTTTCAAAGTTGTTTTCTTTGTCATTAGTTTTTTTTTTTTTTAAGATTTTATTTATTTATTTGACAGAGAGAGACAGCCAGCGAGAGAGGGAACACAAGCAGGGGGAGTGGGAGAGGAAGAAGCAGGCTCCCAGCAGAGTAGCCTGACATGGGGCTCGATCCCAGGACTCTGGGATCACGCCCTGAGCCAAAGGCAGACGCATAACGACTGCACCACCCAGGCGCCTGTCATTAGTTTTCATCTGTGCAATTATGATGTGTTGGGAGTGTGCATTTCTCTAGGTTTATCATATTTGGGGTTTACTGAGTTTCTTAAAACTGAAAAGACACTGAGGTTTACGTCTTTTGTCAAATGTGGGAATTTTCTAGCCCTTATCCTTTAAATGCTTTTTTCTGCACCATATTCTTTCTTCTTTCCTTCTGGGACTCTGATGGCATGAATGTTAGACATTCTGATGTTATCCTACAATCCCTGAAATCATATATATATATATTTTTAAATCTTCCTACTGTTCAGGTTGGAATATTTCTATTAATGCTTCTTCAAGTTCACTGTCTCCCCTCTCATCTCCATTTTACTATTGAGAATATTCACTGAGTTTTAAATTTTTCCATGACTGTATTTTTCATTTATAAATCTTTCCATTTAGTTTTTATTTATATTTTCTATTTCTTTGCTATGACTTTCTATCTTTCCATTCATTTCAAGAGCATTCAACTTCACTTCTCAGAGCATTTTTATAATAGCTGACAAAATCTCAGATAATTCCAACACCTGTGTCATTTTGGCATTATTGTCTATTGATTGTCTTTTCCCATGCAATTTGAGACTTTACTGGTGGTTCTTCTGATCTCAGGCAATTTTGGATTGTGTCCTGGACAATTTGAATATTCTATCATGGGACTCTAGGCCTTGTTTAAATCCAATGGAAATTGTATATATATTTAAGGTCATATGCATGCATACTTCAGAGAAGAATCCAGATATTCTTAAAAAACTGCATGGATCCACTTTCCTGAGATTCTCCTTCTCCACAATTTCCCTGGTGCTTTTCACATTTCCCAGAGCTCCCCATTTCAGTCTTCCAACCCGAAAATGGGGGCTTTACTTGCCTTCCTCTGCTGTACGTTCACGCAACTAATCATGTGTCCAGGGCTGATCATCCAGAGAAGAATGAGAAAAAGCAATAACATTTGCTTTTGTCTATCCACCATCTCCAAATGGAGAGGAAGTTTCTGCTTGCTCAGTTAAGCTCCTGTGGGTGGGGCCTTACTGTTGCTGTTGCCACTGCTACCACCCAGAATTGCTTAGAGATTGAGATGTGAGTAAATAGATAAAAAATAGATTTCTGAGCACTAGGTCACTCCTTTTTCATTCCTCAAGCCAGAGCTGGCTTCTTCTGGAGACTTCTCTATCTGCACTCACTGTTCTGGATTGTAGGTGACACAGAATTCTGGCTGGGCAACACTGAAAGAAAACAATGGTAGAGTCACTGCTAGTTTGGGGATAATTCGAATTCCACTCTTCTTCTCAGTCTACCTGCTACTGTTTGCAAGGACTTCAATTCGCTGTTCCATGCATGATACTGCTGCTGTTGTTTTAAAGAGCTGCATTTAGTGGGAAAGACAAGGTGGAGCATGTTCTATTAGGGCAGGAACCATGTCCTTAACTTCTCATGTTCCAATTACACTCACTATTTTAATATATCACATAAAAAGCAGAAACTTTGCAGTTAGTCTGTATTTCTTCCACCCCCACATCCTTTATGTTATAGGTGTTAGACATATTTTATCCACATATATTATGAACTCCAAAGGTACTATTATGGTATTTGCTTTAAATGTCACTTGCACTATATAGAAATTAGAAGCAAATAGAGCAAAAAAAGTCTTGTATTTAGCCAGATATTTACCCTTTCTTATGCTCTTTATTCATTTCTGACAATCCAAATCTGATGCCAACTCCTTTTCTTGTGGAGACCTGGCTTTCTCATTTCCTGTAGTCTTAGTTTTCTGGTGGCAAATCCATTTCTTTTATAGGAGAAGGTATTTTGCCTTGATTCTTTTTTTTAGACTTTTTTTTTTAGAGTAGTTTTAGGTTTACAATAACATTGAGAGGGAGGTAGAGAGATTTCCCGTACACGCCGTGTCCCCACATATGTACAGACTCCACTACTATCAACATCACTGCCAGTATGGTACAGTTACCACCAGCGACAAACCTACAGTGACACATCATAATCATCCAGGGTCCATAGCGTGCCTAAAGGCCACCTCTCAGTGCTGTCAATCCAATGGGTTTGGGAAACGTATGACAAATCTATCGTTATACAGAGTAGTTTCACTGCCTTAAACATCCTCTGTACTTTGGATAATTACCCCTCCCCACTTCCACCCCGGCACCCAGTGATCTGTTCATTGTCTTCATAGTTTTGCTTTTTCCATCATATAATTCAAATCATACAGTGTGTAACCTTCTCGGATGGGCTTCTTTCACTTAGTAACATGCATTTAAGATTCCTCCATGTCTTTTCATGGCTTGATAGCTCATTTTTTTTCATGCTGAAAAATATTTCAATATTTGGATGCACCATAGTTTATTTATGCATTCACCTATTAAAGGACATTTTGGTTGCTTCCGAGTCTTGGCAATTGTAAATAAAGCTTCAATTAGCATCTGGGTACGCGTTTCTGTGTGGACATAAGTTTTCATATTCTTTGGCTAAATGATTGTTGGGTTGTATGGTAAGGGTATGCGTTTTGTTTTATAAGAAACTGCCAAACTGTCCCGAAGTGGCTGGGCCACTTTGTATTACCATCACCAGTGCATGAGAGTTTCTATTGCTCCACATCCTTGTCAGCATTTGCCCTTGTCAAGTATTCCAGATTTTGGTTATTCTAATAAGTGCATGGTGGTATCTCATTGCTGTTTTAATTCCCATGTCCTTGACGACATAAGATGTGGAGCATATTTTCATGCCCTTACTTGCCATCTGTATATCGTCTTTGGTGATAGTTAATTGGGTTATGTGTTGAGTTTTAAGAGTTCTTTTGGTATATATTTTTGATAATAGTACTTTGTCGAATGTATTTTTTGCAAATATTTTCTCCCAGTTGTGGATTGTCTTCTAATTCTCTTGATACTGTCTGTTGCAGAGCAGAAGTTTTAAATTTTAATGAAGTCCAGTTTATCACTTATTTTTTTGATGGATCATGTATTTGATGTTTTGTCTAAAAAGACAAGACCATACCCAAGGTCATATAGGTTTCCTTCTATGTTATCTTCTAGGAATTTACAGTTTGTGTTTTACATTTAGGTCTGTGATCTATGTTGTCATTTGTAGTGAAGAATGTAAGATCTGTGTGTAGATTCATTTTTTGGCTTGTGGATGTCCAGCTGTTCCAGCATCACTTGTTGAAAAGACTGTCTTTGCTCTATTGTATTGTTTTTGCTCCATTGTCAAAAATCAGTTGACTATATTTTATGTGGTCTATTTCTGGTTCTCTGTTTTGTTCCACTGATGTATTTGTCTATTGCTTCATCAATACCACACTGTCTTGATTACTGTAGCTTTACAGTAGGTCTTAACGTCAGGTTGCATCAGAAGATGCAGCAGCAGAACTTTGTTCTTCTCCCTCAATATCGTGTTGGCTGTTCTGGATCTTTTGTCTCTCCACACAAGCTTTAGAATTAGTGTGTAGACATCCACAAAATAACTTGCTGGTGTTTTCACTGGCATTGCATTGAATCTAGAAATCAAGTTGAGAAAAACTGACATCTTGGCAGTATTGGTTTTCCCATCCAAGAACATGGACTATGTCTCCATTTAATTAGTTCTTCTTTAATTTCATTCATCAGAGTTTTGTAGTTTTCCTCATATAGATCTTGTATGTATTTTAGTATATATCCAAGTATTTCATTTTGGGGAGTGATAATGTAAATGGCGTTGCATTTTTTTTTTAAAGATTTTATTTATTTATTCGACAGAGATAGAGACAGCCAGCGAGAGAGGGAACACAAGCAGGGGGAGTGGGAGAGGAAGAAGCAGGCTCATAGCAGAGGAGCCCGATGTGGGGCTCGATCCCACAACGCCGGGATCACGCCCTGAGCCGAAGGCAGACGCTTAACCGCTGTGCCACCCAGGCGCCCCTGGTGTTGCATTTTTAATTTCAATTTCCACTTGTTCATACAGGAAGGCAATCGACTTTTGTATATTAATCATGTATCTTGCAACCTTGCTATAATCCTTATTAGTTTCAGGTTTTTTGTTGTTGATTCTTTCAGATTTTCTACATAGATGATTATGTCATCTGCAAACAAAGACAATTTTATAACCGTATATGTTTTATTTCATTTTCTTGCCTTATTGCATTAGCTAGGACATCCAGCATGATGTTGAAAAAGAATGGTGAGGGAACATCCTTGCCTTTTTCCTCGTCTTAGTGGAAAAAGCTTTGATTTTATCACCATACTGTATGATGTTTGTTCTAGATTTTTTGTAGATAGTCTTTATCAAGTTGAGAAAGTCCACGTTTGTTCTTAGTTTACTGAGAATTTTTATCATGAATAGGTATTGGATTTTGCAAATTCTTTTCCTGCACCTAGTGATATGCTCGTGTGAGTTTTCTTTTTTAGCCTGCTTATGTGATGGATTGTATCATTTGATTTTTGGATGTTGAGCCAGCCTTGCATACCTGGGATAAATCCCATATGGTCATGATATATATTTCTTTTTGCATATTTTTAAAATTCAATTTTCTAACATTTTATTGAGAATTTTTACATGATATATATATCATAATATATATTAATAAGCCCATCAAATGTAGTCTCCATGTCTATTACAGTTTTTTTTTTTTAATCTCTAGCATTTCTTTTTTGGTTCCTAGGATTTCCATCTCTCTATTTACATTGCCATCTGTTCTTGCATGCTGTCTACTTTATCCATTAGAATGCTTAGCACATTAATCATAGTGGTTTTAAATTCGTTCCTGATAATTCTAACATCCCTGCCATGTCTCGTTCTGATGTTTGCCCTGTCTCTGTGGTGTTTTTGTCATTTGATATGCCTTGTAATTTTTTACTGAAAGCTGGACATGATGCACTGGGTAAAGGGAACTGCTCTAAATAGATCTGTTGTGATATGGTGGTGAGATGTGTGAGAGAAAAAGTATTCCACAGTCCTATGATCAGAGCTCAGTCTTTTGGTGATCTTCTGCTCCTGGACTGTGACCTACACAAGTGCATCCCAGGTTTTTTTTTCAGGATGGCTAGAATGGCTGGACTTGGCTATTTCCCTTCCTTAGGATATTTAGGCTCTAATAAAACCCTGGCAGGTTAGGCTCTGGTTAGCTATTTCCCTGCGGAAAACCTTGTTCAGAACAGAGTATTGAGGTTCCTTTTTTGCCCCTCCTGCTAGAAGCATGAGGGGATTTTTCTCGGACATTTACTGTAAGAACCTGGTCGAGCTCCGAAGGTAAAACTCACAATACTGTGTCTCCCCCCGCCCCTCCCCCGCCTCCAACTGGGTCCCTCTGGAGTTTTTAGCTCTCAGAGTCGTCCACACTGAGCTGCATGCACTCAATCACAGGTCAGGTTTCCTATCCTGGTGCGGGTTCCTACAGTGGTTTCTGCTTGTGAGTCTCTGCTCTGATAAGTTGTTATTCTCTGTGTTGTATGTCTGTCACTCTGACCTCAGGGGCAGTGGCTTCTCTGCTACTCCTCCCCCAATGGATGCAAGAAGAGTGGTTAATTTTTCAGTCTCCTCAGCTTTTTACTTGCTGTCAGGACAACGTGGTCAATTGCAAGTGGAACTGGAAACCGGGATTTCCCAGCTGCCTTTTCACAAAAATAGACCCAATTTTGCCTTGAAAGATATTTTCACTGGAGAGAACTCTGGGTTGACAGCTTTTTCCTTTCGGCACTCTTCCTGGCCCCATTCATATCCATGAAACGTCAGCCACTATTTGAATTATGGCTCCCCATATTTAACATGTTGCATTTCTCTTGTTATTTCAAGGTCTAGTCTCCATATTTGGCTTCAGCCATTTGACTACGTCTCAGCACAGCCTTGTTTGTATGTATCCAGCTTGGTGCTCTTGAGTATCTTGAATCTGTAAACTTATGTCTTTTATAAGATGGAACATTTCAGCCATGATTTCTTCAAATAGTTGTTCTGTCCCATTACTCAGTTATGCATGTACACGATCATCTGATGCCACCTACGAGGTACTTTGGGCTTCGATCTTTCTTTTTTTTTTAATCAATTCTTAAGCTTTGTTCTTCTCATTATGCCATTTGTATTTATTGATCTTCAGGGTTATTTATTCTTTCTTCTGTTATCTCCATTTGGCTATGAAGTCTGTCTAGTGAAGTTTTTATTTCAAGCATTAGGTTTTTTCAGTTCTAGAAATTTTCTTTTTTTATTTGTTTCTCTGTGACCATGCTCTACTTTACTGAGGATAGTTATAAAAGCCGTTTTAACATCTTGGTCTGTTAGTTCCAGTACTTGCATTATCTCAAGTTTTATATCAGCTAATTTTCTTTTCTCTGGAGGATGGATTCCTTCCCCTGGGTGTGTGTTCGTAAGGTGATTTTGGAAATTCTGGAAATTCAAAATATGAAGCTGCATTACCTTAGGATTCTGTTTCTTTTCTCTGGGGAGCGCTGTTTCTTGGTACCAATAGGCAGTCGTCTTGTGAGGCTGCAAACCAGTCTTTGTTCAGACTTCCTCTCTTTAGCAAATATTCTTAGAGTCTGCCCCACACATGTGTAGTTCAGAGACAGACAAAATTTGCGGATCCCCTCTCTGGATTCCCCTTCTGGGATTCTCTTTCTCTCTCTCTCATGGTTTCCCTGGATTCTTGTCTAGTACTCCAAGCCATAAAGAGTGGGGTTTTCCCACCAGCACTCTTGGGGGCTGTACACCCTGCTTATTGCACTGGCCCTCTGTAAAGCCTGTAGAAAAGGCATTGACTCGCACAAGGTCCCTCCGGTGTGGACTTCCCCGCGCTGCAGGCCCCTCATCTCTGGTCCTGTAGGCAGGTGTTTTTGAAGATCTCTGAATGCTGTAGTTGTTCCTGTGAGCATGTTGGATCTTATTAGTCATTATTAGAAACAGAAGGACTTCCTAATCTCATAAAGATGCTTGGCAATTTTTGTCACATAAGCTATTCACCTTTTCTGTAAAGCTTCCAAAGATGTTTTATATTTTTAGATCCTGTCAAGAAGTGTAGCACACTCATGCCTGCTCTCCCTCTCTTCTCTCTTTCCATATTTTCTACTTGGTCATTGTTGCTAGTATATAGGCATGCAATTGAATTTTAAAAGTTGATTTATATGTAGTCATTTTTGCCCCCAAATTTATTTTAATTATTTCAATTTGATTTTTTCATTTCTAGAGGGAAAATTATAACCTATGTAAATGATTGCATCATCTATTATTTTTATTTCCCTTATTGGAATAGCCTATCCTTTTGCTTTTTACCCTTCTCTGACATCTGGGCAGTGCCTCCACTCCTGGCCACAAATTTCTCTGAGGGTCATGCCTGACCTGCCAAAGGAAGAGATGATAGTTTAGAGGACTCCATCCAGGACACAGATGATTTGAGACCCATTTTTCTTTCCAACTTGACTCATTCATTCAGCAAAATGGCCAAAAAGAACATGTCCAAATACAAAGCCTTGGAAGATTTTAGGTGAAATTAGTAAAGGCTTTGTTAGACACACCTACTGAAAATAGAAGACGTGGAATTAATTTCTAGTGTTAGATTTTGGTTTTGTTAAGGACAAAATGGAGCAATGTTTTATTTTTACATTCTTTGGTCTAAGTACAATGGAAATGATCTAACTTTTCGTGGATGAAGCCACAAAATAAAGCAGAGGACTAAAGAAATTACAGAGATAATTCATATCAAAATCTGTCCTTGGAATATCCAGACACTTGCGTGCGTTGTGCAGATATTATTTGCTTGAATTACCTGAGAAGTTGTTTTATTCTCCATTTCACCCCTATAAATAAAACTGTGGTCTAGGGAAAGAAAATTGGGTCCTTGCTTTTCTGAAAAAAAAATTAAACATCATAAAAAAAACAATAAATAGAAACAGTATATGAAGAGGCAATTCACAGAAGAAATATAAATAGCCAGTATGCATACAGAAATAAAACACACCTTACTAGTAGTGTGGGAAATAAAAATTAAAGCACCTATCATACACGCTCGAGCGTGTGATTTACAGCAGTCTGTGGGATGTTGGCAAAGTGCAAGCAGGAGCTTGAGAGGTGTGCGATTGGAGTTGCCCTCCCTCTGTGCACCTCTCCCTGTACGTGGAGAACGTGTCAGGGCCGCCCTGCTAGGGGTCTGTATATATGTAAACAGAGCAGAGTGGCCCAGACCTCCCAGCCATGGCCAGCCAAGATCACCCACCCAGTCAATCTGCGGACACACAGGCAAGCCAGGCATGCAGACACATGAGCAGGGGAAGCAAGGTTTGAGGTAATTTGTTACATGGCATTATTGCCAATTATATTGGCATTATTCTGTTGAATCAGAAGCAATATGCTACTCCAGCAAGATTTCTTAAATGCATAAACCTAGCAATCATATTTCAAGGAAAAGACAGGAATGCAGATGAACTGACAGGCTTGCAAGTTGCCCATGGAAGCATTATTTATTATAGAAAATGTGTTAAAATATTTTAAATTTCTATCACTAGAGAAGGGTTAAATAAATTAGGATATATCTGAATAAGAGAATATTATGTATCTGTTCAAAAGAATAACGTAGATTTATATAAACTGAATGGGAAAATGTTTATAATATCTTAAATAAAAAATGTGATCAAGCAGTAAGCATAATACAATAGCATTTGGTTTTAAAAAATTACTTTTGTAAAAGCATAGAAAAAGATCTGGACAGAAAAAAAGCACCATTTGTCTTCTTCCTGATCTCAGAGGAAGAGCTTTCAACCTTCCCTCACTGAGGACGATGTTAGTGGTGGGTTTGTCATATGTTATCTTTACTATGTGGAGGTTTATTCCTTTTATAGCTAATTTGTTAATAGTTTTTATCATAAACAGCTGTTAAATTTTGTCAAATGCTCTTTTGCATCTATTGAGATGTTCATATGATTTTTATCTTTTGTTGTGTATATGTGGTATATTGTTATTGATTTGCATATATTGAACCATCCTTGCATCCCAGGGATAAATACCACTTGATCATGGTGTATGATTCTTTTTTTTTTTTAATAATGCTGAACAATTTTTAAAAAAATTTTTAAAAAGTAATTTCTACACCCAACATGGGGCTCAAACTTATAACACCAAGACAAAGAATTGCATGCTCTCCTGACTGAGCCAGCCAGGTACCCCTTGGTACATGATTTTTATGATGCACTGTTGAATTTGTTTTACTACCATTTTGTTGAAAATTTTTGCATCTATAAACAGGGATAGTGGCCTGTTGTTTTTTTCTTAAAGTGTCCTTATCTGACTTTGGTATCAAGGTAATGCTGGCTTTGTAAAGTGAGTTTGGGAGTGTTTCCTCTTATTCTAATTTTTGCCCCGGGACAAACGTCTGCTCTCTCTTTTAAAAGTGGTTATGTTGGGGCGCCTGGGTAGCGCAGTCGTTAAGCGTCTGCCTTCAGCTCAGGGCGAGATCCCAGCGTTCCGGGATCAAGTACCACATTGGGCTTCTCTGCTGGGAGCCTGCTTCTTCCTCTCCCACTCCCCTGCTGAGTTTCCTCTCTCACTGGCTGTCTCTCTGTCAAATAAATAAATAAAGTCTTTAAAAAAAATAAAATAAAAGTGGTTATGTTTTTCCCATGTGGGTTTGAAGTCTGGTATTTCATAATTGACTAGCTGTACCAGATTCTTGGAAGCTCTGCCATGTAGATGGCAGCTCCCGCCGAAGGGCCGAGACATCCATCCTCCGCGGGCGTCTGTCGCCTGGGGCTCAGGAGTGGTGTGGACAGAAGGTCAGTGATTCAGAGAGTGCTGTGCACCCCAAGCATTGCTGGGGCGACAGGGCGGCTCAGATGGGCATCAAGACAGGGTTTTTTGTGGAAATGACACCCACATCCTTCAAAGAGAAAACTGTGTGCTTTCCATTCTTTTGGGAGCTCTCCACCCGTGTGTGACAGGAGCGTGCTGCTGCAGGAATCTCCTGGGTCAGCTCGGGAGCAGTGACACTGCCACCACGTTCTTCCCTGCGGAATGCCCTGGGTGCTGTGGGAACCTCGCTGGTCCCACATGCCAGTCTGACCTTCATGATGGTTTCACCGCCTTTGCATTGGGCCCCTTGACTTTCCATCTGGCTGCACCCAGGAGTACTGAGCTGTCCTCCACTTGGGGTCCCAGTGGGGCCTTTCCGTGGCCTCCCCTTCCCCCTCCTCCTCCCCTTTCTCTGCCATGTGCGCCTCCCCCTGCCACACACTCACCCTTTAGGACGACAGCTTTCTCCCCAGCCCCAGAACAGAAGGAGCAGGAAACTGCTGTCAGGGGGTCACGGCATTATCTCCATAAACATGCGTGTGACGCTCTCCCAAGCGTGTGCTCTGCACCAGGAGCCAGAGGACGAGAGTGAACCGGAGCGCACCTGCAGGGCCTGAGCGGGTAGACCCGTGTAGCCTGGCAGTGCAGCTGCAGAGACAGCCGGTGCAGGTGCGGGGCAGCAGCTGGCCACACCTGTGCGGGCGGACAGCTCCTAGAGGGGTCGGGCAATGATGGCCAAGGGGGTCTGGGAGAGAACTTGTCCTTGTCATGTGTGAAGGTTAATGTGATGTGTCACCTTGGCAGGGCTGAGGGCGCCCAGATGGCTAGTGAAACATTACTTCTGGATGTGCCTGAGTGCCTTTCTGGCCTTGAATTTGTGGGCTGAGTAAAGATCACCGATGGGGGACGTCGTCCAAAGCTTTGAGGGCTCAAATAGAACAAAGAGGCAGAGGAAGGGAGAATCGCTCTCTGCTGAGCTGGGTGTCCGTCTCCCAGCCCTCAGGTTCTCAGGCCCCTGTTCTCGGGCCTTGGACCATGGGCTCCCCTGGGTCTCCAGCTGCAGACCTCAGTTCATGGGACTTCTCAGGCTCCGGGATCTCATGAGCTGATTCCCACAGTAAATCTCTGTGTCATACAGACCCAGAACCCTGGCTAATACAAGAGACTGCATGACGTCCCGGACACCTGCTTCACGTGCTCCGATGCCGAGACGCGGTGGGGATGTTTTCTGACCATCAGCTAAGGAGACTCCCTTAGAGAAGGGGACTGTCTGCGACAGCCAGGGCACGCCCCATACACTCCCTTCAAGGCGATGTCTGGGAGAATTCACCTACAAATTCAAGCTAAGGGACAGAGAGAGCCAAAGAATGAGCAGCTGTATGTCAGGCCAGGCCCGTTCCCCAGAGCAGCACCCAGAGTGGAAAGAAGGTGGTTTTGGGACCTCCGCAGTCAGCTGGCTCCACCCACACGCTGAGCCCCCAGAAAACGCCACCAGACAGGGCAGGTGGCTTCTCCTGGAAATGCCAGGGCAAGCCATGGCGTGCAAGGCCGGGTCTTCTCCAGGACCAGAGAGCCCACTGCCACGTGGCCTCAAGTCCAGCGGCACAGGGCTGGCAGTTGGTCAAGCTGAGAATCACGTGCACAGCATATCACCCTTACACTGTCCGTTTCTCTAAGGGGAATGGTAACTTCAGCGCCGGCCAGGGCAGCCGAGGGCAGAGCCCCGACCTCTGAGTGTGGTCTGGTCCAGGAAGCGGCAGATTCTCCTGGAAGGCCCAGAGAGTAACTGTGGCCTCTGTCACACCTCAGCTGAGCTCGGCCTGCAAAAGCAACCGCAGACGGCACCGAAATTCGCGAGGTGGCCCCGCGGGCGCTAAGCTTTATTTGCAGAAGCAGGTGGCGCCTGGCGGCGCGAGAGCCGCCGTTGGCCGGGCCTGGCCCCCTCCGCAGTGGGGGCGCGACGTGGGCTTCCAGCCACCGTCTGTATCCAGGCCTTCCAAGACACTTGACTGATTTCGAAGGAAACACCTTCATCCGCCCGGTAAATGACGGTTCTATCTTTTAGCGGTTTAGGTCATCAATCCCTCCGTCACAGCCCCTGTGCAACGTGCTGGCGGATGTTGTGAGCGCAGAGCCCGCCGCTTCCCCGCCGGCCCCGCCCGCCCCACCCTGACCTCGCCAAGCCCCGCCGCCCTCTGGGGCCCCGGCCACTCCGGGCGCGGGGGAGCCGCCCTGCTCTCACCTCCCGCAGCCCTGCGCCACCTGCGCCCCTCAGCCCCACCGGCGTCTTCATCCCCAAGCACCTGCCCGTGTCTGTGCAGCCCGGGGTCACTGCCTGCGCCTCGTGCCTTCCCTCCCCGCCCCTCCGCCCTGCGCTGGGTCCTGGGGTGCCGCGTGCCTACTGCGCTGCCTCGCTTTGCTCCGCTGCGTCACTAAGTACCACCCACCGGGAGGCTTAAGCAACAAAACCTCAGCCTCCGGCACGCTCGCGGGCTGGAAGTCCGGGGCCAGGGCGCCGGCGGGGCTGGGTGGCCCTGCGGCTGGAGGCACAGCCTGTCCGGGGCCTCAGTCCCAGCAGCCGGTGCTGCTGGGGGTCCTGCGGTCCCTCTGCTCTGTTTTCAGACCACGCTCTCCCTCTGCGGGAGTCTGTGTGCAGAGTCCCACTCTTCGTTGGGACAGCGGGCTGGGTGCGGGTCTAACGACCTCCTTCTCACTTGTTTGCCTCTGTTGCATGACATGGGTCCAGTAACACGTAGACTGACCCGAGGGAGCCAGTCAGAGTGACTGTGGGTGAGTGTCCGCGGATGGGAGCACTGTGCTGGGGGTCAGCCCGCAGGGCTTGGAGGGGAGCTCGAAGCTAGGTCCCGGGGGAGGCTCGGTGGGGGCGGGCCATGGGGGCTTCCCCGCCCCAACCCCTGGCCCCCTGACGCCCCACCTCCCTGGGAGCCCAGGGTAAGTTAGCTGTGGGGGACAAGGGGCAAGTCAGGCCCCTTCCGTTTGGAGGGTGAACCACTCAGCAGGCTGGGGCGCCTGGCCCACGCGTGCCTGGGGAGCGGGTGTCATCGCAGGAGCCTAGGCTATAAGACGTCAGGGAGAGCTGGGAGAGCTGGACAAGCATCATCCATCATGCTCACCCACTGCGTGGGCTTCCGCGGTGGTGGGCGGGAGGAAAGACCCGGTAGCTCAGACTACGTGATTGGGGGGAGGCTTAATAAAGGGATGGTGCAGGAGCCCCTCAGCAGAAGGAGTGGCATGACCAGGGCTGTCAGCTCCGGGGGACACTTGGCAGGACTGCCCTGCCAGCCTCCGGCTCCTGCCTTCTGATCTGCTGCCCCTGAGGCCGAGCCCGGAGCCAGAGGGGCTGGCCCGCCCAGTGCACCTGGGCTAGTGTCCTGGGGCGCAGAGCAGGAAGCAGGAGAGTGGAGAGAGTATTTGGGGTGGGGACAGGGAGAAAACGTCATACATAAAGGAGGTTGTGGGCATTGAGTTTGGGGAGCCCATGAGCCCCCCAGGCGGAGACTCAGTGGCCGTCTGCGCCCTTTCTCAGAGTTCCGAGTGGGAAGTACAGATTGAATCCATGATGTTGTCAGTGTAGAGGGTGAGAAGTGGAGAACTCCGAGGAAAACCCCTGGGGACCACATACACCTAAGGGTCAGGCCAGTAGGACTCTGAGGGAAAAGCCAAGGCCGTGGGTCAAAGTCCAAAGCCGCTGTGGACGGAGGCTCAACTGGGGAGGAAGCTTGGAGAGGTGGGCGTGGTCAGTGACACTAAATGGAGCCCAGCAGTCAAGACAGCCAGGGCCCAGGTCATCCCATTGTGCAGCCATCCCCACACCCAGCCGCAGAGCTCCTTTGCTTGCAAAACTGAACCTCTGTGGCCCCAAAATTCTAGGTCCCCATTCCCTCTACTTGCTGCCTCTGTGAACTCGAGGGCTCCAGCCGCCTCATATAAGGGGAGCCCTGCAGTATGTGTCCTATTGTGACTGACATGTCACTCGGCCACATGTCTGAAGCCTCATCCCTGTGCTGGCAGGAGCCAGAATTCCCTTCCTCTTCAAACCTGTACCTTTGCCATTGTGCGTCCCCGCCACGTTGGGTTTATCTGTCGGTCTGCCAGTGGACACTTTGCTTGTTTCCACTTTGGGGCTTCATTTATTTTGAGGGGGAAGTTCAAAGAGAGTTTTTCCTCTCTGCTGCCACAGATGTCAACTGAACTCAATAATGAGAGGCAAGTGTCCTTTAATAATTGTGGCCTGCCTGGTTTGCATTTCCAGGGAACCCTGTTTTTTCTTGTCTTCAATGTGAATAAATGATAAGTCATTAAAAGTGTTGGTTGAAACCATCTTTTAAACAAAATTGATGTTTGTTTCTGTTTTTAGGGTTTTTTTTAAGACTTTGTTTTTAGTGCAGTTTTAGGTTCACGGCAAATCGAGAGGAAGGTACAGAGATTTCCCTTATACCGACCCCCATCCCCCCACAGGCACCGCCTCCCACATTATCACCATCCCCACCAGATGGTACATTTGTTACAACTGACATGTTGTCAACATTCAAAACTAATCACCAAAACTAAACACACCCTCACCATATGATCCAGCAATGTGCTTCTCGGTATTTACCCAAGAGCTGGAAACGTGTGTCCACACAAAAACCTGCCCGCAGGTGTTTACTGCAGCTGTGCCCAGAACTGCCAGAACTTGGTAGAAACCAAGTTGTCCTGCAAGAGGTGATGGAGATGTCGGCTGTGGTCCATCCGGACAAATGGAATGTTATTCCAGCACTGAAAAGAAATGAGACTTCAAGCCGTGAAGAGACATGGGCCAACATTAAATGCTTATTGCTAAGAGGAAGGAGCCAATCTCAGAAGGCTCCATACTGTGTGATTCCGACTCTGACTTTCTGGAAAAAGCAAAACCACGGAGACAGTAAGAAGATCAGCAGTTGCCAGGTGTTGGCAGGGTGGGTGGGATGGCGGAGCACGAGGCCTTTCAGGGCCGTGAAACCACTGTGTGTGACATCACAATGGTGGACACTGTCATTATATGCTTGTTGAAACCCACACGAAGTACACCACCAACAGCCCTAATGTAAACCAGGATTCTGGTTATGTTTAATCTTTAAGGATGACTTTTATTTATTTATTTATTGTTTTTTAAAAGATTTTATTTATTTATTCGACAGAAATAGAGACAGCCAGCGAGAGAGGGAGCACAAGCAGGGGGAGTGGGAAAGGAAGAAGCAGGCTCATAGCAGAGGAGCCTGATGTGGGGCTCGATCCCATAATGCCGGGATCACGCCCTGAGCCGAAGGCAGATGCTTAACCGCTGTGCCACCCAGGCGCCCCAAGGATGTCTTTTAAAGAAATTAATTGGTTATGTTGACTAGTTCAGCAGAGGCAATCCTTGAAAACTCAAGATTCCAGGGACGCTCCCCTCACTCAGGCTCGGGATGTGTAATGTTAATTCATGCTGTCCCTCCAGGTCCTCATCCTACACAGATGTGTTGTTCTGGAAACTTTAAAGCCAAATAAAAGTATTCCAGGGATTCAGGAGCTTTCCAAGGTGACTGTAACAGCTGCTCGTGGCTGGCAGAGGCAGGGGCAGACAGGCTGTACCACCAAGTGCCATGTCAAAATCAGGGGACACAATTGGACACAGACATCATGTGACCGTGCAGCGATGAGTCAGCGCCAAAATTAGAAAGATGCCTGCCGGAGGAGGAAACAGCTTCTCTAAAACCGTCAGCCAGTATTTGCAGAGTGAGGTGCCATGTGCCCATCCCTGTGCTGGAGGCCGCGGGGCGCCTACAGCACGTCAGTTCCAGGCCCATATGACAGATCTCTTCCTGCAATGCCTACCCAAGGAGCAGAGGAGTAAACTCAACCGGCCAGAGAAGGAACGTGGACCAACCTTGAACCATAGATGTGAGCACTGGGGCCCAGGACAGAGGGAGCCACGCGGCGCACCCTCGGATTCTGGCCCTGTCCCTCGATGGTAAGGAGCAACCTGAGCTCTCTCGCTAATGCCCAAAGACTGTGGGGAAGTGGACGGTCCGGTTGAGCTGAGCCTGCAGGAGAGGGGAGGGGAGTCCTTGGGAAGAGAAGCCCTGTGTGCCACTTCCGGTACTTGCCAGCCCAGGATGAGCCCTGAGGCTTGTTGGCTTCCAGAGCTTTCTGCTGGATTGGAGAAACGTCCTGACTCACCAGAGTGCCGGAACACCTGGCTGGGGGCGGGGCAGCCCTCACAGAGGTGATTACCTGGATATCAGCCGAGAACACAGGGCCCGGGCCTCCAGGAAGGTGCCTCGGAGCCCATGACGCTTTTTCTACCAAAGCCTCTTGCTCTGCACATGTGCACGTGTACCCTGGGCTGGGACACAGCCATGTGTCATGCTCCGATGGAGGGAAGGCCGGTCTCGTCACCCACGTGTATGAGAGCAACCACAAAGCCCCCCGAGTGCATGGCAAGCAAACCGGAGAGGGACATCTTAGTGTGCAAAAGACCAACCACCCAAGCTGGGAAATGTACCACAAAAGCAAAGAAGTAAAGTCTTGCTTACTAGGGAAATACCTAATTATATGAATTCGGTAAAACGGAAGTTCGAAATGAGATGCTAAAGCAACAGGAAGGGACGCGGAGCTGAGAGACGATGAATCGGTGGAGCAGAACTTTGCAGAGGAGTATCTTTTATCCACAGACAAGGGAAAGGACCCACGTGACAGAAGAGCCAAGCTCGATGGCCCGGGGGAAGGGCTGACATCATCAGACGCAGAGGGAAACGTCCAGGAGGTGCAAGCACTAGTGACGACGTGTAGGGAGACGTAG
Source organism: Ailuropoda melanoleuca (assembly GCF_002007445.2). NCBI lineage: Eukaryota > Metazoa > Chordata > Mammalia > Carnivora > Ursidae > Ailuropoda > Ailuropoda melanoleuca. The sequence continues at coordinate 567,236 of NC_048232.1, read as the reverse complement.
CGATCCTGCACCAGGGTAACTCACGTCCCTAAACAGCGATCCCATAAATGGAGCATTGAATGTATTTAGGGACTTAACAGAGGAAAACTGCTTTTCTAGAGGCCCCTAAAATAATGTTCGCCAAATGTCAGTTCTGTTTACTTCTTAATGGTGGGATTTGGGATGACATTTTTAAAAAATATCACCTTTTGGTAACCACCACAAGTTGTGAATATGCATAAACCAATTTTTTTGAAACGAAAGTTTCATTACCTAAAAACACGTGCAGGATATGGAGATAAAAAGCAGACTTTGGAGGGCGCCTCAGTGGCTCAGTTGGTTAAGCATCTGCCTTCAGCTCAGGTCATGATCTCGGGCTCCTGGGATGGGGCTCCCTGCTCAGTGGGAAGTCTGCTTCTCCCTCTGCCCCTCCCCCTGCTTGTGCACACACACACACACACACACACACACTCACTGTCTCTCTCTCTCAAATAAATAAAATCCTTTTAAAAAAGCAGACTTTGGGTTATGAGAAAAGATTTTTGCTTTTTATTTATCCCAGAAGATTGAGCAGAGCACATACTGAAAAGTCTATCTCCATTAGTGCTGCTCAAAGCACATAAGAAAGCCAGTAAGGAATGATTTCCATTTTTCATGGGATCTAAGATGGCTTTAACCACAAGGACAGCAGTGTGAGTCACAAAGAAAGGAAAAACTCTGCCAGCCAAACTTATGACAAGCTATCATTTTAAGATACAATGTATTACAGAGAAGTTAAAATGTGAAAAAATGCACTTAGAGAAATATAGTACCAAATTTGTGTGTCAGAGTAAAATTTGTGTTGCCCATCCTCGTAGCTTCCTTGTGCATAACACAGTACCGTGTACCAACCACCTTCCTAACGTGCTAATCTGCATCAAAGAGTTCAGCGACTTGTGGAAAACAAGCCACTTAAAAAACAAATAGTAGGTGTGTGTCTAATGCCGGCTGATTATTCTGACAAATGAAAGAACAACTGATATGAGCAAAAATTTCCACAAATAATGTTTTTTCTAATTTCTAATGTATAGAGAATATCTATTAAGTATTTATAATGTGAACACTGGAGGAAAATCTGGACAGTGACTGACAAGGGACCAAATAAGGCCCCTTATTGCTCGTACCCCTGTCAGCAGCAACTCAACATGCATCATGGACAAGAGTGCGTTGTGGGAGCTGGGGACCCAGCACTGTCTGCTAAGGGACCCAGGGGAGACTTGTGTCATAGGTCCACAGACCTTGGTCCCAGCCGTGTACCCTAAAGTGGCCCGTGACCCAGCTCCAGCCCCTCTTGGCCATGGTCCTGGGACCCCTGGAGAACACTGTCTAGACAATCACCCATGCATGAGAGAACCTAGTGGACAGCCAGGAGCCCAGCGGAGAAGCTCCAGATACCAAAGGAACAAAAGGGTCTGAGTCTGGGGGTGCCCTGGGGAAGGGAAGAGGAACCGTTCAGCAGTGTCACCACTACCCAGCAGCACAGCTCAGGCCAAGATGGCTGTTCTTACCATGGTTTCTCCTGTGGGGGGAAGTGAGTGTGTGAGTGAGCATCTGGGTCCCCCAGCTGTGCAGATGTGCCGATGAGGCCCATCCCCCTCGCGCTCCCTGCAGAGTGCTAAGTTGTGAGCTGCCTGACTGGAGGTGGTTAGTGGCTGGGAAAACCACAGCCAGGGCTCAGATGGCATTAAAGAGAGATAGAGCCTACTAACCATGCCAGCTTTTCATCAGGAGGCCTGGGTGCAAACTGCTGGGACACCTCATCCATGGATCCCCCAACTGGCCCATGGGCTCTGCCAGCACTCTGTCTGCCTCACCCACACACATCCCTCCTCCATGGCCAGTTCCCTGGCCACACTCCTAATGGGGAGGCTGACTCCTGCAGATAGCTAGTGAGCATATACAGAAAGCCATTCTGAGTCTGCAGGCTTGGGAGAGACCATAAACCTGAGAATTAGCACCACCCTGGGAAAGCAAAAGAGAGGCTGTCAGCACCTGGCCTGGGGCACTGCAGGATGGAGAGGAGGCACACAAGCCTAAGAATTTTGCCATTAGAGGGATCAAGAAATACAGAGCAGGTGTATGCACAGGAGGCCCGAGAAAGCATCCAAAACCCTAGCAAGGCTGACAGAAGGCATTTCTCTCCCAAAGACAGTTAGCAAAGACCAAAAGAAGTGACCACTTCAAATGTGAACACAGCAATGCAAGACTTCAAGGAAGATGAAAAATCAAGGAAACATGACACAACCAAAAGACCAAAATAATTTTCCAGTAACCAAAAGATGCCACAGATGTGGAGATCTGTGAGTTACCTGATAAAGAATTCAAAATAGCTGTTTTGAGGAATCTCAGTGAGCATAAGAAAAAACAAAGACAATTCAATGAAATCAGGAGACTCCATGAACAAATTAAGAAGTTTGAAAGAGATAAAAATCATCATCAAAAAAAACAAAACAAAACCCAAACAGAAATTCTGGAGCTGAAGAATTCAATGAATGAGATGAAAATGCAGCAGAGAACACTGCCAGCAGACTGGCTAGGTCAGGAGAAAGAATCTATGACGTTGAAAGCAGGAACTTTGAAATTATTCAGTCAGAGGAGAATGAAGAAAGAAAGAACCAAAAAAGAGTGAAGAAAGCCTATGTGAACGATGAGATACCATCAAGAAAAGCAAGCTGCAAATTATTGGAGTCCCAGAGATGAGATGGAGAGGGGACAGAAGTTGTGTAAAGAAACAGTGGCTGAGAACTTCCCAAATCTGGGGAGAGATAAGGATATCTGAGTTCATGAATGTCCTGCGTCCCTAAATAAATTCAACTTAAAAATACCTTCTCCAGGACACATTAAAATAAAATCAAAGGGAGAATCTTAAAAGCAGCAAGAGAAGAGAAACTTATCTCTTACAAGGGGAACTCATGAGGCTCTCTGTGGATTTCTCAGCAGAAACCTTGAGGCCAGGAGAGCGCAGGAAAACTGAGATGTGGAAGGGAGAAACTGCCTCCAAGAATACTCTACCTGGCACAGCTGTCCTTTGGAAATGGAGAGGAAGATGTGCCCAAACAGAAGCAGGAGACCTCCAACCACACCTGCCTTTCAAGAAATGCTGAAGTTCTTCAGGTAGAGATAAAAGGACGTTAGTTAGCAACATGAAAACGTGTGAAAACACATGATGTGCTGGCAAACACAAGTATGGGGTTGTATCCAAAACACTCTCATACTGTAATATGGTTGTGTGTTAACTCTGGCAAAGAGTTCTCACTCCAGTATAGAAACGAAAAGATGAAAGTATTAAAAATAACTGTAGCTACAATGATTTGTTAATGGACACACAACAGAAAAAGATACAAATTTTGACCTCAAAAACATGGAAGGGGAGGGAAAAGAAGAGTGAATGTTGGATTGTATCAAAGTGATGTTGTTTTCAGAGTATGGCTGATTGTTAGATCTATGATGGGTTTTTTCTTTTTCTTTTTTCTGTAAGCCTCATTAACCACAAAGCCAAAACCTGTAGTAGATAAACAAAAGAATCCTCCATTCACAAGGGAGGGCCCCAAGGGAGAAAGAAAGAAACAGGAAACTATGCAGCATCACAAAACAATGAATGACATGGGTAGTCCTTACCAATTAATTACTCTAAATGTAAATGGATCAAATTTTTCAGTCAAAAGGCATAGAGTGCCTGAATGGATTTAGAAGGAGACCAGCTATAGACTGCCTATAAGAGAATCACTTGAGCTTTCAGGACACACACAGGCTCAAAGTCAAGGCACAGAAAAAGACTCCATGCAGCTGCAAACCCAAGGGGTGTGGCAGGTAGCTGTACTTACATCAGATAGACTTTAACTCAAAAGCAATGATCAGACAGAGGTCATTGTACAATGATAAAGGGGTCAGTTCATCCAGAAGATAAAATAATTGTAAATATCTATGCACCTGACGTTGAGACCCTGAATATGTTAGTCAAACATTAACAGATCTAAAGGGAGAAATAGACAATACAATAACAGTAGGGGACTTCAGTACCCCACTCTCATCAGCAGACAGACAGAAAATCAGGGAAACATTGGACTTGAACCGTACTTCAGAACAAATGCACTTAACAGATGCATACAGAACATTCCATCCAACAGCAGAATCCACGTTCTTGTCAAGTACACACAGAAAACTCTCCAGGATAGACCATATGTTAGGTCACAAAAAACAGTCTCAGCAGATTTAAGAAGACTAAAATCATACCAAGTGTCTTTTCTGACCACAATAATTGAAATTAGAAATCATTAAGAGGGGGCGCCTGGGTGGCTCAGTCAGTTGGGCATCTGCCTTCAGCTCAGGTCATGATCCCGGAGTCCTGGGAGTCTGCTTCTCCCTCTGCCCTTCACCCTGTTCGTGCTCTCTCTCTCTCACTCTCTCTCTCAAACAAATAAATAAAAGAAATTAAAAAAAGAAATCATTAAGAGGAGGAAAATTGGAATATGTACAAATGAGTGGGAATTAACACACTCTTGAACAACCAACAAGTCAAAGAAAAAAATCAAAAGGGAAATCAAAATATCTTGGAGCAAAACCAGAAACACAACATATTAAAACACATGAAATACAAGAAATACAGTTCTAAGAGGAAAGTTTATAGTGTTAAATGCTTACATTAAGAAGAAAGATCTTAGGGTGCCTGGGTGGCTCAGTGGGCCAAGTGTCCAACTCTTGATTTCAGTCATGAACTCAGGGTCATGGGATCGAGCTGGGAGTCAGGCTCCTCGCTCAGCGGGGAATCAACTTGAGATTCTCTCTCTCTCTGCCCCTCCCCCCTGCTCACACACTCTCTTTCAAATAAATAAATCTTTTAAAAAAGGGAAAAAAAAGAACTCAAACACCCTAACCTGGGACTTCAAGGGACTAGAAAAATAACAAACTAAGCCCAAAATTAGCAGGAGGAAGGAAATAACAAAGACTATAGCAGAAATAAATGAAATGGAGATCAGGAAAATGATAGAGCAACAAAACTAAGAGCTGGTTTTTTGAAAAAACAAATAAAAATGACATCAGAAATGAAAGAGGAGATCTTGCAACTGATACCACAGAAATACAAAGGATCATGAGTCTACCAAAAACAATTATATACCCCAAATTGGACAACCTAGAAGAGAAGGATCATATCCTAGAAATACACAACCTATGAAGACTGACTCATGAAAAAATAGAACATCTAAACATACTGAAAATAAGTAAGAAGATTGAGTCAGTAACCAAAAATCTCCCAACAAAGAAAAGCCCAGGCTCGGTTTCCCTGGTGAATTCTACCAAATATTTAAAGAATTCATACTAATCCTCAAACTCATAAAATAAAGAGGAGGGAACAATTCCAAGCTCATTATACAAAGCCAGCATAACATTGATACCAAAGCCAGATAAGGACACTATAAGGTAAGAGAGACCTTTAAGAGAAGACAGTATCCCTGAAAAATATAGGTGCAAAAAATCTCAATAAAATATTAGCAAACCGAATTCAACAGCACATTAAAAGGATCATACACCATAATCCAGTGGTTTTGGCAACATTTTTTGGATATGACTCTGAAAGCACAGGCAACAGAAGCTAAAACCAACAAGTAGGACTTCATCAAACTAAAAGCGTCTGCACAGCAAAGGAAACAATCAACGAAATGAAAAGGCAGTCTATGGAATGGGAGAAGACATTTGTAACCATGCATCTGATAAGTGTTTAATATCCAGAATATAAAAGGAACTCCTAACATCTCATAGAAAATCAAGTGGTCCAATTAAAAAATGGACAGAGGACCTGAATGGACATTTCTTCAAAGAAGACATCCAGATGGCCACCAGGTAATGCTCCACATCACTAATCATGGGGAAATACAAGTCTAAAACCACAATGTGCAACCCTCAGTTTGTTCTCTATGGTTAATAAGCTCTTACGGTTTGCCTGCCTCTCTCCCCCTTGTTTTTTTCTTCCTTCCCCTGTTTCCGAAATATCTGTTTCCTAAATATCACATGAGTGAGATCATATGGTATTTGTCTTTCTGTGACTTATTTCACTTAGCATAATACCCTCTAGCTCCATCCACGTCATTGCAAATGGCAAGATTATATTTTTTATGGCTAATATTTGATTGTATATATGTACACATCTTCTTTATGTGTTCATTAGCTGATGGACATTTGGGCTCTTTCCATAATTTGGCTATTGTTGATAATGCTGCTGTGAACATCGGGGTGCATGTACCCCTTAGAATCAGTATTTTTGTATCCTTTGGGTGGAGTGGAGTGGGCAGGGGATGGGATAGATGCGCGATGGGGATTAAGGAGGGCTCTGGCCGTGATGAGCACTGGGTGTTGTATGTAAGTCATGAGTCACTAAATTTTCCTGAAACCAATATCACACTATATGTTAACTAAAATTTAAATAAAAACTTGAAACAAGCAGAAAACCCACAATCTACCTCACACCTGTTAGAAAGGCTATTATCAAAAAGACAAGAGATAACAATGTTGGTGAGGATGTGAGGTAAAGGGAATCTCATGCACTGTTGGTGGGAATGCAGACTGGTGCAGCCACCGTGGAGAACAGTATGGAGGTCCATCCAAAAAATTAAAAATGGGGCACCTGGTGGCTCGGTTGGTAGAACATGTGACTCTTGATCTCAGGGTCATGAGTTCAAGCTCCATATTGGGCATAGAGATTACTTTTTAAAAAATTAAAAATAGAACTACCATATTATCCAGCAATCCTACTTCTGAGCGTGTATCTGAAGGAAACAAAATCACGATCTTGAAGAGATACCTGTCTGCCTCTGTTCGTTGCACCATTATTCACAATAGCCAAGATACAGAAACAACCTGAGTGTCTGTCTATGGATGAGTAGATAAAGACGTTGTTGTTGTTGGTGGTAGTGGTAGTGGTGATGGTGTGTGTGTGTGTGTGTGTGTGTGTGTATGGATTGGAATATTATTCAGCTACGAAGAGAAAGGGAATCCTACCATTTGTGACAACATGGATGAACGAACCATCAGGGCATTGTGCTATGTGAAGTAAGTTGGAGAAAGACAAATACGGTATGATCTCATATGTGGAAATCTAAAAAAGCTGAACTTTAAAAAAAAATTAAAAAGGTGGACTTGTAGAAACAGAGTAGAATGGTGATTGCCATGGGCTTGGGATGGGTAATTGGGGGGATGTTGGTCAAATGGTACAAATTTCCAGTTTTAAGATGGAGAAATTCTGGGGATCTAAAGTACAGCATGGTGAATCCAATTAACAGTGCTGTATTACATACTCAAAAGCTGCTGACAGTGTAGATATTGAATGTTCTCACCATATACATACACGCAAGTGGTAATTATGTGAGGTGTTAACCATTTCACAATACGTGTGTCAAATCATCCCACTGTACACCTTAAACTTACACAATATTATATATCAGTTATAGCTCAATAGAGCTGAAAAGAGGAAATCGTTCTCAATATTTCTTTCCAATTTTTATTTATTCCAATTTTTAAAATATATGACTATGTATTGTAGATTATATAGTTGAACTTATCCATGGAATTTTATATATAGGTGAGCACTTCCCATGTTAACAAAAATTCTTCATAAATAAAATTTGGATGCCATTACATTATTATTTTGTATGAATACATCATAACTCATTTAACAACGACTCTACTATTGAGAATACATGTAGTCTCCAATTTTCCTTTCAAAACAGGCACAGGACAGACTCATACGTAATTTCCCTTGAGGGAAGTTCTCAGGATACAGACCTAGACCCTGCATAGGATGTCATTCTGGAACCTCGGTTTTAGTAGATAACCAGTTCAAAAATGCACACGATGGAGCAATGAAATGTAGTGTCCTAACGAAACAGCAAAATACTGATCCATACACAGAAAGAAGTTGAACCACGATGTTGTCCACCTGAAACTGATGTAACATTGTGTGTCTGCTAGACGCAAATAAAAAGGTTAAATAAAGAGAACAACAGTTCAAGTAGGTGCTTTTTTTTAAGTTGGAGGTCAACTCCTTCCTGTTTCTATGGGTCAGTCATGCATGCCGCCTGTTTCGTGGTCAAAATAGAGGAGGATGTAGATTCAGTATTTATTGCGGTTGTATAGGAGAGCTAACAGTCAGTTGTGTGACAACATTCTTCCCCATCTTCGGGGCTGTGAGGGACAGGGGCGGTGGTTGGAGCACCGTGCACGTAATGATTGTGCGTCCACTGTCCCATGTGACATGAGATCCAGTTTCTTTTCTTCTAAGATTAAAGGGAGGTCAAGGGATGGGAATTACAGGAACGTTGTCAGGGTGTGAAGATTTACATAGAAGATACTTATCTCAGTTTTTTGGGCATATGTGAAAAAATACGGGTATTGTGGTAGGAAAATAGTTGATACATTTTTAATTTTTATTAATGGACAAATCAATATTAAAGAGATGATAATTTATTACTAGCTAAATATTCAACATTAAATTTCAAATGAATTTCATTTCTATCCATAAGTCTAGCGTTAGTGTTAAGGGCAGTGAAAAGGAGGGAAGGGTGTCACAAATTCACTTCTTTAATGCACTACTAATATTGCTGTTGACATATCTGACCCTTTCCAACACGGCCATTGCCCTTCCCTACTGAGGACCTTATCTGTTCAGGCTTTGTCTGAGGTTCTGTCTACAGTGGAATGGCAGAAGTAACCGCATGTGTCTAAAAAGGAAAGGTGGTTCCTCCAATGACATTGTCCCTAAGTGTCCAAATAAGTTTCAGAAATTCTGCTTTTGATGTGTCCCTCTCAGAGATTTTCATTTTATATTAACATATGGAAATACAAGAGGGGTGCCTGGGTGGCATGGTTGACTAAGCATCTGACTCTTGGTTTCAGCTCAGGTCGTGATCTCGAGGTCCTGGGATCGAGCCCCATATCAGACTCTGTGCTCTGTGGGGAGTCTGCTTGTCCCTCTCCCTCTGCCCCTCCCACTTGTGGTCTCTCTGTCTCTATATCTCTAAAAATAAATAAATAAAAATCCCTTTAAAAATAGGAGAGATTCTTTAACTGCAAGATAACTCCGTAACTTTGGTGGGGCAGCTCATTCAGACCTGGCTGGCTTTAGAAGCGTCCTTTTCAGTTCTCCTACTGACGTGTCTTGGGCACTCCCTGGGAAGAGCTGCTTTGCCCTGCTGCTCCAACAGCAGCATGTCTGCTACAGTATTGTGTTGGTTTGCTAGGGCTCATGACAACACACACATGGGGGCTCACACAACAGACGTTTAGTGCTTCACGTCCTGGGGCCCAGGACCCCGAGGTCCAGGCATGGGCAGGGCTGGTGTCTCCCGAGGCTTCTCTCCTGTGCATGTAGACTCCGTCCTCTCCCTGTGTCCTCATGTGATCATCCCTCTGCATGTGTCTGTGTCCTGATCTCCTCTTTTTACAAGGACACCAGTCATACGGAATTAGGACCCAACCTAATAACCTCATTTTCCCTTAGTCACCTCTTTAAAGACACTGCCTCCAAATATGGTCAGATTCTGAGGTCCACATGTGAATTTGGGGGGCACACAATTCAGCCCATAATAGGTACAAAGAGCTTTGGAGTAAGACCTAGAATTTCACTGGCTGTACTTCACCTCCTCTGGTCTCGGTTTTTGTCTTTGAAAAGTGGGACTAACAGTATCTCCCTAGTAGATTGTGTGAGGATAAGTCAGGGTGTACGTGCAATGCTAACTGCCTGACGTGGAGAGGCCGAGCGCTCAGGAAATCTTGGCCGCTTGACCTACGCTCCTTTTCCCCCAGCCTCTTCCTCCCACATCCACCTTCCGCCTTCCCACACACCCTGACGTGTTAGTTTTAGAAGCCCAGCTACAATAGCGTCATCTGTAGACATCCCTCCCATGACCCTACTCAGCCCTGCATGCCTTTTTTCATCTGCAAATCCGGAGAGTATATACTGGTGGCAGTGTGTCTCCTTCTAAGCCTGGCCCTTCGGTTCCGGCCACTGGGCTCAGCTATGCACAGCTCGGACCAAAAGGCCACCTTGTAGAGTTCAGGCGCCCAGGACTAATTTTTACTGCAGAAGCCAAGAATGTTTGCTGAAACATGGTGTGATTTGCACTCTGTGGAAAGGGCAACTGAGAAATACCATGAAAACACCAAACAAAGATCAGAGAGTCTCTGCCTTGATCAGCCAAATAATACGTACTTTTTAAGAAGTTAAGAAGCCAGGCAGCCCAGGAGTGACCGAAATCTTCACACACAGCCATACATCCCCTCATGGTGCTTCTCAGCCTTTTTCTTACTGCGGTTTATTCTAGAGTACCTGGGTTTTATTAATGCCCGTAAGTATTTGTGCTGTTCAAGTTAGAACAGGGGCACCTGGGGGGCTCAGCTGGTTGAGCGCTCAACTCTTGATTTCGGCTCAGGTCGTGATCTCAGGGTCGTGAGATCACACTCTGCGTGGGGCTCCGTGCCCACTGAGGAGTCTTCTTGAGACTCTCCCCCTCCCTCCACCCCTCCTGCTCATGCTTTCTCTCTCTCTCTCTTTCAAATAGATAAATCTTTAAAAAAAATCAGTAAGCTAGAGCAATTTCATCTTAATTTTAACTAGAAGCTTAACACATACTTAAGTGGATACAAAAATCAAAATATAAAATTCAAGAATCCTTTCTGGGTAGTTACGGAAAGCTAAATGGAGACATTACAAAGGTAATTTTATCACAGGTGGGGCATGTTTTAAAATGGAAGCGGACTTGTAACCTTAGTCTGATCTATGGTTCCCAGAACAGAGAGCAACCTGCAGGTGAAGGCTCTCCGGGGTGTCGTTCAGTGCAGCCCTCCATAGCGGACCCGTGGAGTCAGACCGTGACAGACATGAAGTGCGGTGTGTAAGGCCCGCGCCCAGGGGATGCTCGAGCCTGTGCGCGCGCGGTGCGTGCTGTGGGATGAGACACGCGCCCCGGGTCCCGCAGCGATAGGCGATATGCTCGTGCTCTCAGCCTTGGGGCCACCACTCGGCACTGCCACCGCCTGCGTCCTTCTCCATTCTTGATGATCTCCTCTATCGGTCCCTGGAAAGCCCTAGAAAAGTGGGGCACTCAGTGTGGTCTCCCACCTTCACTGGGTCTGAGAGTCGCCGCTGGTCTGGTTTTCTTACTGTTAGGATAAAGCTACAGAACGCAATTTCCAGCCCGACACAGCCCGTATTGTGGTGGGTATATAATTGCACGTGGTGTCTGTCCTCGGAAAGGCGGAGATGAACGACATGTGGCATCGCTTCATCCGAGGAGGAGGACGACCCGGCCGCCGAGCCTGCTGGTTCGCGGTCCGGCTGCGCGCTGGGAGCCTCCGAGGAGCCTAGGAAGCCGTCCAGAGCGCACCCCAGAGCGGTCACATCTGGTCTCTGGGATGAGGCCAGGGTGTTTTTTAGAGCTTTCCAAACAAGAAAATAGAGAGCTGGAGAAACCGTGTGACTTATCCAAAGCCACCAGACTATTGCATCGATCCCCCCGGAACTGCCTGTACTGTCTGGGGCTCCTGCCTCTCCAGAGGTGCGGGCAGTTCGGGGCTTCAGCCTGGATTCAGTGGGACCGGAGCGGCCGTGTCCTTCCCTTCTCAGGAACACCCCTCTGCGCCCACTGCAGGTCCCTGTCACTCTCCTGGTGGACGCCGAGCCTGCGGTGCACTTGTCATCTGAACAGAACCCAAAACCCAAGGCTTCCGGGGAGCGCGAGCCACCCCACCCCTGGGCAGAACCACTCCAGCTCTAGCTCTAACTTGGGTGCAAAGGCCTATTTGTAGGTCCTGAGTCACCTCAGAGGTGTAGGGAAATTAAAATTTACCGTGTGATGCCCGTATTGAAAATAAATAAATAAACTAAAACGTAGAGACACGTGTATGTAGGCAGGAAGCTAAAACCCGGCAGCCAGACCTGCCCATGTAATTACAGGTCACGGACATTTCATTTTCTCATGGGCTTTTATTATCCCAATATCCTCTGAAAGTAAGGTATTACTTTCTCTAAGGGAAAAAATGTTGTGTTGTGAGAAGCGGATAGTCAACACTCACTTGAATCACACGAAACACGGGGCTGTGGCAAATGCACTTGGCCGCGCTCCGGTCCTCAGCTGGGGGAGACCAGATGTCCCTCACATCCGATGTCGTATGGTGGTGGCTCATGGCCCCATGTTTGTCCTCAGTCTGTGCTTCTTGGAACCCCACAGTTTTTACATGGGCCCAAGAGAAAAGGGCAGCTTGGGTAGATGTTTCTTGTTCCTTCTGCCAGCGGGCTTTTCCTCCTTTTAATATTACCCTTAAATCTGTCTGAACTGGAATAAGGTAAAAACATTTTTTTCTTCCAAATTGATACTCAAAAAATAACACAAGGGCAGGAAAGTGCCAGAGTATTTCACATATCAAATAAAGAAATATGGTTGTCTAAAAAACTCCACAAATCTCTTCATTCTTTCCGATGGAAAATTATTTTAAGAACAAGGCATAATAATCCCTGTAAACTGTCTCAGTTAACTGCTTCTCATCAAGCTTGTGAGGCGTTTCACCAGGAGTAATTTTAGTTCTAACAGCACGTTAACGTGGATACTTGGTAAATCGGAACCAAATCGGAACCAAATCGGACCCTTCTTGCTGGTGCTGTGAGATGGGAGAGAAGAATGCTGATGTGAGGGCTGCCACTCCCGCCTGCTTCATGGTGGGAGAAATTACTCTTTATCCAGGACCTTGGTCTCGGCTTCAGGGGAGGAGAGCATTCAACGTTGGCTTTGAGCGCAGTCCATCGGTCGGCCACAGAAAGGACCCGCCGGCTGGTTCTGGGAGCGTCTCCCCTCGTCAGCGCTCTGGGGCCATAAGTGCAGGGAGATGGTCAAGAGGTTACAGGGGGGAGAGGCAGGGAGAGTGGACATCAGGCTCCTGGGCAGAAGCCACCTCTCAGGTCGGCATCCCCTGGCAAGGCCCCTGCTATGGTCTGACAGGTTCTCCTGTGTCCCTTGCTGCTCAGACGCACGGGAAGCTTCTTGCTGCGTGGACCCCGCATCCTCCACGGCGCGTGCACACTGCACGGCAGACGGCAGGCGTCGGGAATAGTCACTGTCTGCTGTCACTTGATTGGTGTTCCAAGCAGTTGGGAATTCGGGAATGATCCCAAGTCGTCTTGTACAGGGTTTAGAAGGTTTGGCTTCCGTGGTTTTCAAACGATGTTCTGCAGAGACTTACGGAAACTTTGCTCAACTTGGGGGCTGGTGAGTAGAACGAGGCTGCAAAACAGGGTCGTCAATCAGAGCAGGTGGCAGGCCCCGCACATCAAGTTATGCAGACATGTACCCACAATCCCACGGGTGACGTTCACCTTACACGTATCATAGGCCGGGCCATGTTTTATGACGGTTTCCCAGAAACTGTCAGTGAAGGGTTGTTCTAATCAACACGGTTCATTGCAACCCTTCAATGCACAATGCAGGTAGCTCTTCAGGAAGAGACCCCGTCCCACTGAGCCCCCCTCCTTCCCCGAGTCCGTGCCCTAGTGGAAGTCCCTCCTTCCTACGCTGGGACATGGTCATGGGGCAGCAGCAAACTTGTCACAGGGAGGGGCTCACTCTGTTTTGGGACTTCTAGAGTCCAGAGCCCGAGCTCGCCTTCTGGACACACGGGGCCCCTCCAACAGCCAGAGCCACCTGCAGGCCCAGGAATGAGACCATCAGAGTCTCTGTAGCCACATCCTCACCTGGATGCCTGAATCACTGGTCGCGGTATAGTGAGCCTCTCGGCTTTGTGGCTGCCGTGCAGCAGAAAGGTCAGGGGTCTTTTCCAACGTGCGCGGAGGCGGTACCTGGACTAGAAATGGACATCCGTACAGGCTGGCCACTTCCCAGCCCTTTGAACACACAGTCCGCAGCCGAACTTCTGCCTGGAAAACCTGCCCTGGTCATGCGTCGCACTCATGTGGAATTTCCAGCGTAAATAAAAATGATCAACTTTTGGGAAGTTGAGAATGTATAATATTCAAATTCCATGAAGCATATAATCCTGATATCATACTAAAGTGTGCTCTGGTTCTGTCCGATGCATCAGAACCGTCACTGGCTTTGATTTCTAATTCATTTAGGTAAACTTTCTCTTATTTTAATCTTTTTAAACTTCAACTTTTTATTTGCTTTGACCGTTTAGTTCACTAATGGCTTTTTGGATTCTTTTGGTTCTAAGTGAATGCATTTTCCCCACATCTGTTAGGGTGCTCCTCCCGCCCCAGCTGAAGAGTTTAATTCCACCTGTTTTTGTTTCCTGGCTGGTCCCACTGTGGTCCCTCTGAAGGTATTCGTCGTATTTCGAAAACTCCCTGCTCCAATTCTTCCCTTAGCTCTGCTGTCTTGGGTGCAATTCTCTCTACTGAGCACGTGGTCCGCCTTCGCGACTGCCAGGCCCCGCTGCTTCTGTGTCTGTGTGTGGCTCGCTGCCCTGAGAGGAGGGCCCCTTGCCAGGATCCATGCGGGGGGGCATGTGCGTCTGTGATGCCTCATGGGGTCTTGCCGGCTTGGAGGGACCCCAGGTCCTACTCAATAGTCTGTCTCTTCCACGTGCCATCCTGAAGCTGCCAGGCTCTTCCATGCTTGTCCCTGGAATGATTCAATGTACAGCCGTATTACTGGGCACACCCTTGCTATGTGTGACATTGCTTTCTTCTTTCAAGATAAGTTAAAATATGCCATTTTGACTAGAAGATCATATAGAGTCAGTGTTTCCATTTCAGTGGCAGGAGGAGAAATGACATAAAGGGTGAATGGTACCAGGAAAGGCAGCATGTGGCAAAACAGGGGTCCAGGCAGGGTGGGCGAGGAGGCAGGGCGGTGCCCACAGGCAAGGAAGAAGCCCAGGGGCCACTGTCCCTCATGCTTAAATCCCCTAACTAGCATTTTTCCTTTGGAGCAATAGGCTATCCAGAACATTCCATTAACAAGCAATGCTCCTAGAAGGAGAGGACTACCTTCCCAGGGATCTGAACGCAGAACAATCGTGTCCCCAGGTGGCAGCTGCTTGAGAGGGTGACACAGACCCTGGTGGGCTCGGAGGGCCTGAGCAGTTGGGCAGTTTTGCTGGATGGCTCCAGGAATGCGCGGGGGCCACTGGGGCCAACTCCAAGACCAGGACCAAGAGGAGAAAGGGCTGCAGAGGTTGGAGAGTGCATGTGGTGACCAGGGCTGGCACCTGCCACAGGTAGTGGACGGGGCGTGCATCAGGAAGGTCTTGTGTCACTGACACATCCAGTGAAAGCCCTTATTTGGCTCTGTACACAATCTGTCCACTACCCAATCCTGGTGGTGTCCAATCTATCCACCTTCCCTCAACCAAAGCTGGTCCTATCGTCTAGGAGATTCCAGAGGAGAACCAGAGATGCCTTCTCTTCCTCCCAAGGGTACTGTAGATTTCTAAAGATAGGGGAAATGTGCCCACATGTTTCCCTTTGAGCTTCTGGAACCTGGATTTTAAAAACAAGTCAGTTAAAGGATAATGATTTTCTTGACCTAACCCAAGGATTTACATGGAAAGCTTTCATTAAGATAGAATCTCATCTACAAAATTTTGTTTATCATAGAAATTTAAGATAACATAAACACACATCCCAAACTGGACCAAATCCCCTTGTTTGATGAGAGATGGCTGTTCGATGGGGTTGAGCGTGGCCTGCCCTTTTGAACTTTGTCCAGCTTTGCCCGGCCTGGGATTGGTTGAACTGAGTTGCTGTGGTCACTGGCCCAGTTGGTTTGGTAGCAAAGCCTTTGACACATTCGCCCTGGAGAAAAGTCTGAGCTCAGAGGGCCTCATGGGATGGGGAGGTCCATGGATCCGTGGATGGTGGGGCCTCAGTCGTTTTCATCATGTTCCCAGGGCGTCTAACAAATAGTAAAAGCTCTGTCAGCTCACACCACTCCCAGGCTTTCCTGTTTCATGAAGCAACACTCTCTCACTTCAGAAAACAATCAGAAAAATGCATAAAGTATAATGTATAAAGATGGATGTCCATCATGGATTTATTTATAAGAGCAAAAACACTGAAGGAAAGAGATGTCAATTGCAGAGCAGCTGATAAAATCATGTGTAGCACCAGGGAAATGCAAATCAAAATCACAATGAGATCTCACGTCACACCCGTCAGGATGGCCAGTATCAGGAAGACAGAGATAACAAGAGTTGTAGAGGAAGCAGAGGACAGGGGACCCTCCTGCACTGTTGGTGGGAGTGGAATTGGTTGTGTCCACACTAGAAAACAGTAATGAGGTTCCTCACAAAATTAGAAATGGAGCCACCATCCAACCCAGCAATTCCCCCTTCTGGGCATACGTCCAAAGGAAATGAAAACAGGATCTCAAGAAGATGTCTATATTCCCATGTGCACGGAAACACGATTCACAATAGCCAAGAAAGAGAAGCAATGTAATTGTCCGTCGATGGATGACTGGATAAAGAAGATGTGGTGTGCACATACAGCTGCTCGGCAGTAAGGAATAAGGAGGTCCTGCCATTTGCAACAACAGGGATGGACTTCAGGGCAATACACAGGTGAAATAAGCCAGACAGAGAAAGACAATACTGCACGGTATCACCTATTTGCAGAATCTGAAAAAAAAGTCAAATTATAGAAACCGTAGAAAAGTGGTTGCCTGGGGCTTGGGGCTTGGGAGCGTAGGGAAAGGCTGATCAAACGGTACAAACTTTAAGCTGTAAGATGCGTAAGGACTGAGGATCCAGTGTAAAACGTGGTAGCTATCGTCGGTAACACTGTGCTGTGTAATTGAAATTTGCTAAGAGACTAAAGCTTAAATGTGCTCACCAAAGGGGAGGGGAAACAGGTGAGGTCATGGGTGTGTTCGTTAATTCAGCGGGGGACCCTTTCACAACGTGTATGCGTATCGAAGCATCGTGAGGAACGCGAGACAGCTTACAATTTTCTATGTCAGTCATACCTCAATAAAGCTAAAATTCTTAGAAAATCATGGATCGTGCAAAACTATGTAAGGAGCTCAACAGATACTCACAGTATAAATTTAGGTTTTATTTGGTCTTTGGTGTGTTTAAGTAAATGCCAGTATGTGCCCAGGAGAGCAAGCTTGCCCCCCCCATATAAAAATCTTTATTTTATATTAGGAAAGTAATGCATTGTTAAAAAATTTTAAGCAATGTATACAATTATACAAATGTATAAATTATATAAATAAATCAATCTTGTGGCCCCCACTCCCGCCCACAGAGAACGAGCTGCAGAGCAGTTCCCGCCGGCCGGCTCATTGCAGGGCAGGGGTCCTGAGGGGATGATGATCTTTACAAAGTTTTCTTGATAAAATTTTTTCTTAAATTTTACTTTGGAAAATATAACGTAGCAATCAGAAGTAGGAACACTGTATTTGTGTATTTGATTATCTGAGTGTTTAATGATATTTACTAAACTCATGTCCCATCAGAAAGGATTCAGCAGAAATGTTCAGCACTTTAAAAACCATTTGGGGGAACGTGAGTTCCTTCTTTCTGTTACACGCTATTCTGGTCCAGGCTGGAGTGCCATGTTTGTTGATAAAAATATTTCTGTTCCATTTCTTTCGTCACGATTTCTTGAGCACATGCTGCGTCTGGGCACTGTTACATGCCACACTATATTGGCCTTACTCTGGATTCCTTATCTTTTAGTCCTAAAAATTGTCAGTGTAAATAAACCAGAAACCTTAGCGGCTTTATTATTTTTTGTATTTCTATCTTATTCTCCTTCCTTCCCTCCCTCCTTCCTTCCTTTCCCCTTCCTTCCTTCCTTCCTTCCTTCCTTCCTTCCTTCCTTCCTTCCTTCCTTCCAGGTTTTATTTTTAAGTAATCCCTACACCCATCCTGGGGCTTGAACCCAAAGCCCTGACATCAAGAGTCCCACACTTCACCAGCTGAGCCAGCCAGGTGCCCCTTTATCTCTTTTTATTTACACAAAATGCCGTCTCATTAGTTAATGGTATTGGGAATAAAATACTTAAAAGAAATTTCTCACTGACCACACATTTTCCTTTGTGGGTAATAAGATGATTATAATCTTTTAATGGAAGATCAGAGAATTAGTTCAAGACTTGGTAATGTTTATTGGCACAGAGAGCCTCTTCCAGTGGCTGCCGATGGGGGTCAGTGCTCAGCAGGACCGGGTCCAGCCCACAGCTCTACTCAGCACGCAGCCTGTTAGCCTCTCCCCATAGACGGGCAGGTCTCCTCAAGCCGTTGGGGAGGAAGAACCACGTACAACCAGTCATAAAAAGCTCAATTCGAATTTCACACAGACTTCCTGATGCTTTTGTTCTTTGCTTCCCAAGAAGCTAACAGGAATGTCATCAAGACAGGAGTGCGAGCTGGATCTTTGGGGCTGAGACTGGGTATTTGGATATGTAATTAACAGTTACGTGATGTTAAAGCTGTGGAGATGTGCCCAGGGAAGGTAATGTGCCCCAGAATCTGGAGCGTGGGCTTCCCAGGATGTTTGGAGTCCGACGTGGATTGACCTGGCGGAACTGTTGGCTAATGGAAGGACAAATCTCCTGGGCATGGGTGTCTTTCTGTGGACCACCTGGTCTTGAACTCTCTGCTGTTGCCCTTTGATTATGTGGCTCGGTTAGTTTCTCCTGTGTGCGTGGCCCTTGCTGGCACCGCAGGAGACAGAACACTCTCCTGCCCAAGATCAAGATAGCCAATGTGCTGTCATGGTCATCGTCCCGTTCTCTGTTTAAAAGAGCATTGCCAGCCAACAACTCACCTTCTGAAAGGTTCGTCTCCGTAACACTCAAGTCCTTCATGTTTTTAAGTTGCCTTTTTCCTGGACACCTCTTTCCTTAAATTTACTTATATTAAGCATCCACCAAATGACGTAACGCTTTCTGAAGCTATCACCTGCTGACATCATCTCCAGTAGGATAATTTCTGCAATGACGTAACGCTTTCTGAAGCTATCACCTGCTGACATCACCTCCAGTAGGATAATTTCTGCAATGACGTAACGCTTTCTGAAGCTATCACCTGCTGACATCATCTCCAGTAGGATAATTTCCGCAATGACGTAACGCTTTCTGAAGCTATCACCTGCTGACATCATCTCCAGTAGAACAATTTCTGCAATGACGTAATGCTTTATGAAGCTATCACCTGCTGACATCATCTCCAGTAGGATAATTTCTGCAGAAGTGGCTTTCACACTCAGAGAACGTGTGTCTGTCTGCTCTGCACCAACACGTAATAGGGGTGTGATTGTGATTTACAAAACCCACTGCACATTATTTAGAGAATTCCCTTCCTCACTCTTTTTTCCCCCTTTAAATAATAATGACTTTGGATTCCAGACTGAAGGAAGTCCATGTTCTTTTGTCATGGAGAAAGGAAGAATACCTTAGTGCTGCTGAAACGTACAGGGTCCTCACTGCAAAGCAGAACGAAGGTTCGGAAACATCATCATATTGTTCTTCTTTAGTCAAGGAACATCGAAAATTGTGAGTATTACAGACACTAAACCCCAGAAGTGAAAAGAGAGAAAATTTACTGGTGTTTTGATGAAGCCAGGCATAGCTGAACATTTTCTTTCTCCTTACAAGCACATAAGCATGTATGCAATCATAGACTTTGCTGCTGCTTCTCGCTCCCATTACTCTCAGATGTGCATCTTGAAGACATTTATTATGACTTCCTTGGATCAGACAGATGAAACTAAGCTTTCCATTTTCACTCATTTAAGCAGGGACATGAAGACATTTGCTAACTCACAAACTGTTTAAATATGAGCTTGTGTTTGCTTGACAGCCGTGGCTCATGTGGTTGGAATTTGTGATCGAGTGTGGAGACGGACCTTGCTCTAAGCTTCTGCTGATGTTATTCCACAAAGAAGAAGAAAGAGCGACCATCCCACCACCTGTCTTATCACCAG
The DNA here is from genome assembly GCF_002007445.2 of Ailuropoda melanoleuca. Lineage (NCBI taxonomy): Eukaryota > Metazoa > Chordata > Mammalia > Carnivora > Ursidae > Ailuropoda > Ailuropoda melanoleuca. The sequence goes on along the minus strand of NC_048232.1, from coordinate 547,282 downwards.
GATGAAGGGAGCCGGCATGGCTTTGGCAGACGTGGCATCTGACATGAAAAGAGAGGAAGGAGGGTTGACGCTTCCAGTGCCGGGCTGGAGGGAAATGAAATGGAAAAGACCACATTTGGGGAAAGAAATACCATGGAAGCACTAAAGATCTGACTCCAGCAGGGCACTCCGAGGTCAGTTATCGGATGAAAACAGAAAGCCAGAACCACACAGCCTTATCTGCCCCCAAGGTGCTACCCCTGCACCCCCACCTAGGGTGGGAAGTCTTGTTGGACACCCATCCACATCCAGATGGGCCCCGGCTCCCGTTGAACCCCTGAGGCTCCCAAGAGAGTTGCCTCAACGCTGAGCCAAGCAGCGGGAGGACAGGGAAGACACGAGCCCAGAGAGCCGGCCGACCAGGACTCGCTCCACTCAGCAGCCTTGACTGTGGTAAGCTCTCAGAAGCCTTTCGGGAACACCAACACTCATCTTACACAAATGACTTCGGAAAACAGAAAGAGAAGAAACACACCCAACCTGTTGTTCGAGACTGGCACAACCTGAGTATGGAAACCAGAGGAGGCCTTCCTGGAAAGGAGAAGTACATGCCCATCTCTCTCCAGAGCGAGGATTTAGACATCTGGAGAAAACACTGGGGAATGTAAATCAGTAAAACAAGAAGGAAAAACACCTCACCACCAAGAGAAGAGAGTAGCATTAAAAAAAATCAATCAATATAATTCATCATATTGACACATTGAATGAGGAAAATAATATGATCACCTCGGCAGACTTATAAAAAGCATTTCGTAAAGCTGAACATGCATTCATAGTTTTACAAAATGCAACTCTTAGCAAACTAAGAATAGACAGGAACTTATTTGGTCTGATAAAGGATAGCAAGAGGACCTCTAGCAAACACCAGATCTGATGGAGAAATGTAGAGACTGGCCTGAGAGATGAGGACCGCGCAAGGATGTCGGCTAACAGCACCTCTCCCCAGCTGTGTATCCGAGAGTTCAGCCAGTGCAATAAGGACCAAAAAGCAATGAAGGTTATTAAGAACTGTAGAGCAATAAATAAAGCTATCATTTTCACAGATGACTGTGAACGTGGCAAAACCAAAGCAATCTATAGGTAAATTACTAGAATAAGTGAGCCTTGCATTGTTGAATATGCTAAAAATTGCATTCTGTATTGCACTGTATTTCTGTTTTCAAGAAAGAAACAAAAATATAAACATTTGTAATCTATACCATTTAGGTAGCATCAAAAATGTCAAAGACTCAGAAGTAAATCTAACAAAAGACCTCTCCAGGGAAAATGGCAGAACCTTGTCATGAGAAGTTTCCAGAACCCAAGGAGAGGGAGCTAAGGAACATCCACCACTGACCAGACTCTGCACCATAATGTAAGTCCCTCCCAGACTGGCTCGGTGATCCCATGTAGCCTCATTCACACTTGCAACAGATGTTTTGCTCATTTTGTTTCCCAGCATGCCTTCATGGGCCACCCCTGGAAGGCACAGGAGTGGCAGCAGCCAGGCCACCCTTGAGCAAGCTGGGGAGACTTGCTGTGTCAAGTGTCATGTCATGCCGAGAAGCTGCACGGCCACGCCACGTGGTACGTGTGGACATGCAAGCCAATCGGATGCGATAGAAAATCTAGAGACATGCTTTATGCTCCTGGGATGGGTGGCAGATCAGTGGGACAAGGATGGAGGTTTTCAGTAGACGCTGCTGGGAAAACTGAGTAGCCAAACAGAGAGGGAGGGCGAAGGAGGGAGGGAAGAGAGACCCCTCCTAACAGCACATACAACAGTTAACAGAGAGACCGAAGACTGAAATGGTAAATTCCAACATCTGGAAGCAAGTCTGAGAACAAACTCAAGTGAGTTTCTTTTCTCTTGAGAATGTGTTTTATTTTCTTGGTTCCTCAGGTGTTGGGTAGTTGGGGAGAGAGCGCGTGTCATTGTGCAAATGGAACTGTGGCGTGCAGAGCTCTGTCGCTTCTGCCATCGGTACTGCTTCCTTTCCTCAGCGGGCAGTCCTCTTGGCTGGGCTGGAACAGAAACAGCTTCTGAGCGGCTCTTTCAACCTGTTTGGGTGTTTTGTCTTCGGGGGGGGGACTTCGCGTCTGCTGCGTGCATGTGGGGTTCAGGCTCAGCAGTCCTGCGGGAGGCACGGTGTGGGGACCCCGTCCTGCCCTCTCATTTAGGGGGTTCCTCCACACCCTGCACTCATGCTGCAATTCCAGCTGCACTTTCCTGGTTCCCCATGCCGAGAAGACTGTGCTTGCTGTGGAGACAACACTCAGTCCCAGATTGAGAGACGCGGAAACAGGAACTTGTTACATAGCTCCCCATCCCCTTCTTCCAAAGAGCATGAACCCCCACCAGTCTGTGTGGGGTACTCCCATCAGTCCACCCTCTAGTTCCCTCAGGTAGTTGCTTCTTGCTTTTGGTAATGCATCCAGCTCTTATGATTGTTTTCTCCAGGGGAGGGGAGACCATCCAGTGGGTGTCTTAGTCCATGATCACCGGAAGTAGGAAACATAAAGACCCAAATTGGGAAGCAAAAGTTTCTAAAAGGGATTGCTGGAGAATATCTTCCTGACTTTGGGGTAGGGAAGGATTTCTTAAACAAGATACAGTAAGCCTGAATCATGAAAAGAAAAGATTGCTAAATGTAACACATTAAAATTAAGAACTCTATTCATCAAAGCATGCCATAAAAATAATGAAAAGATAAGCCAGCTTGTGGGAAAAGATATTTGACAAAGGACTTCTGCAAGTCAGCAAGAAAACCAGAATGACCAATAAGAAAATGAACAAGAAGGCTTCAATGAACATATCACAGAAAGGTGATCCAAAGACCAATAAACATACGACAACACGCTCAATCGCATCAGCCATCAGGGAAATAACACATAAAACCTCAGAAACAGCAAACACAGAGATACAACGGCTTTGCTATCATATCATATCAACCATCAAATGTTGGCAAGGACGTGACACAGCAGGATCTCTCATCCGGGCCGAGGGGAGGCTGAGTGGGTGGAACCACTTGGGAAGAGTTTCGTGTTATCTAGTAGACTTGAAGATAATCATACCCTGTTACTGAATACACCACCCCTCGGATATGCCTCCAAGATACGTGTGTTAAGATATATACACACATGTTCAAAACAGCATTATTCAGAATAGCCTTCAGTGGGAAGAACCCACATGCCCACCCACAGTAGAATGGATAAATAAGTTGAAGATGATTTATCCAATAGGATTCTATTCCACGATTAAGTTAAACAAACACCAGACACAGATAACAACAGCATGGATCGTACAAATGTAATATTGAGGGGAAAAAGCAAGTCCCAAAAGAATGCGTACAGTTTGATTCAATTTACATAGAATTCAAAAACAGACATAACTAAACTATATTCTATGGAAGCACACCCATGATGTAAAGCTATAAAGAAAAGCAAGGCGATAATTACTAAAACTGTCAGCTATGCCTTGGTCGGGGGAGGGGTGTGCTGGGGAAAGATAAATGGAATTCGTAATGATCTGTCCTTGCTTTGGACGGTGGTCACAGATGTTAGATCTGCCCCCCACCCCGGTTAAACTGCACATAGTCTTCTGCCCATATTTGTGAATGTCAACATTAAAAATACTAAAAAGGAAAGATAATTACATCCTCGTGTTAAAATCAACAGGAGAAAAATGACTAAGCATTTTAGTCGGGAAGAGATCGCACAAGAAGGCATCTTCAGACCCTCTCCCCGACTCTTCTCTCTGTAGAACTGGAGAGTTCAGAGCGACCATCGGACACAGTGTGGCCAGGCAGATGCAGCTGGGGGTCCCGGCTAAGGAGAGGAAGCATCACAGCCACACAGGAAGACCTTTTTTTTCCTTTTCACACTTCGTTTCAGCCTGTTCCCTTTCTCCAGCCATAAGTGCAAATCTGAAGTGAGGGCTGAGCCGCAAGGGCCATCTTGGTACCACGAGCCGAGGGCACGAGGATGGTGGATGGGATGGTAGGACACGCTGGTCCCTGAATGCGTTGCTGGGCTACCATTCTGGTCCTGTGCACCTACTGCGGCTTCTGGTTGGGTCAGGCAGAGAAATAATGTTGTTTGCTGTTGTAGGGTCACGGAAAATTGTTGAGGTTTCTGTTTTGAGTAGCTGTTAGCAGACAACGGCCTGGATGCAGGGGACAAACTCCCTTTGAGGCTATACATTTTAACATTGCAGATTCAATGTTGGGCAAGTCACTTAACCTTGATAGTTCTTACATTAATTTTAAAAAATCAATTGATTGGTTGGTTCCGAACAATCTCTAAGGGTCCTTCCAGCTGATGTCTCTGATTGCAGGGCACTGTTCACTTTCCACAGTCACCGTGAAGAGTCCTAGCCAGCAGCTGAAGAAATGCAGTTACATGCAATTCGGCGAATGTGCCATCTGCACTTCTATTATCCTAATTCCATGAACTATTTAAAAATGGAGCAATAAAAAAACAGCTAGGATCTGGAGACCTTTAAAACAATACTTTTCACTTTTCTAACAGCATTCATTCAAAGAGGATATATTTTAATAGCTGTTGAACTGGATTCTTGCAGAGCACAAGCTATCCTGGTAATGAGTTCGACATTTCAGAAACGGCATTGTCTCCTCTGTCCATAATCAGAGCCAGCTGAAGTGGTGACCCAGCCTTCTGCGTTGCTGGCTGGCCATTTTCATTCCTCCTCCTCTGACCACTAGGTGTGGGATATCTCCAGGTTCATTCTGGGCTTATTGATCTTATTCCACACGATCCAGCAAGGTTTCCTAAGGTGTCAGTTACCACATGTGTACTAATTACTCTTAAATCTTTTCTCTTATTCTAAGCATCTTTCTGAGTTCTGGACTTGCAGATCTGACAGCCCTCTGAAACTTACAGTTTCGCAAACTGTGTGCTTCAAATTTCACTCATCACCTTCTCTCACAAAGCTGCTTCTGTTCCTCACTCAGATCCTGGCGATTGGCACCATCCGTTGTCACAGGAAAGGCCATAGGGATGCAAATCAGTTGGCACCACAGCTCTCATTCTAGGCTGAAAACCAACTAAGGGGTCAGGGCCACAAAGTCAGAGGGTGAGTGAAACATCATTGAGAGCTGTCAGGGCTCAGGAAAACAAGTCCCTCCAATGCTGATGAGCAGGGATGGGGCAGATGGGGGATAAATTCAAATCAGGGGAGTGAGGAGACAGTGACCATGGTAGGATCAAGTCAGAAGGCGTCCATGCCCACGTACCTGCAGTTTGCCCTGTGAGCTCTCAGCTGCAGGGGGCAGCCACACCGCGTCTCCTCCCTGACTGTACACTGCTCTCACACATCTTATTTTTGTGTTTGCTCATGATTCTTCTTGATGTGCCCACATTTTTGTCTTTGTCTGGGTTTTTGTTCTCATTGCTGAAGACTAGCTGAAATATCCTCTCCTGAAAGCTTACATCCGCTCCAGTCTCCTTCTCTACTCTGTTGGTCTTGTACATAGCTCCTTCTCTGCAGTCCCACAGTATTTATGTCTGTTTATGTGTCTCTTTTCTTTTAGTTTTATTTTAGTAAAAGAAACATATAAAAATACTTCGAAATTAAACAGTGGTTTCTGGTTTCCAGAAACAGCAGCCTAGATTAGTCAAATTAACTCTCCAGCTAAAAAAATGGAAAATATTATATAGCACAGTTTTACATATTTTTCAAAAATCACTTTAAATGTATTAAAAATCTGAAGACAGTAGGAACAAACTATCTTATGAAAGTGAGAGCTATAAGCATGTGTATACACTGTATATATATGAGTGTATGTGGTGGTCAAAGGTGCTCATGCCCTGAGAGCATTTGCTATATCACCCCAGGAATTTTTTTTTGGTGAGTTTTTGTCCATTCAAGACAAGATGAACGGAAGTCAAACCCAATATCTAAGGCCTTAGAGGAGACATCCTGACCATAAGCTGGTACCCCTAAAAGGGCAATCATAGTTAGAGTAAGAGTGAACCATATTTAAACCCACTCTCTTCCCCAACCACAGGGGATTTTAAGGAAACCGCCTTAGAAGGAAACAGAGCTGAAGAAGAAGAGGGAAGAAAAAAACTGGCGGGAATTTGTAGCCACAGATCAGCTCTTTGCATATGGGCGCACGTGATCTGGAACACAGAGGCCAAGAAAAGTGGGGCTATAGAATTGGTTTGAGATGGTTGCAACCGTTAGTATCCCCAATGTCTTAGACAGGAACATAAATGCTCTCTGAGGGAAGTCATATCCATCTTAGACCCTGGGTAACCAACAAACAAAAGTACTTTTCAAGGGCGATGACAAACAGGATGTCAGAGATAACAAGACACCAAAGTGAGTGCTCTTGAGTCGTTCTTGGTAGACTCTCCCCCAAATTGTCCACTTCATCTATATCTTCCTTTTTTGTGTTAATCTTGCATTTGTGAAGGAAAAATTAAGTAAATAATGAAGAGGAATAATTAGGCAAAATAAAACCAAACATTAAGTAGCTAAAAGTTTGTTCTTTAATAATACCAATAAAATTGACAAAACCACTGTGAAACTGATGAAAAATAGAAAGAGCTGCACATAACCAATACTAAAAAGTATAAAACACTGATAACAGAAAGTGAAGACAACACAAACAAATGGACAGTCATTCCATGCTCATGGATTGGAAGAATTAATATTTTTAAAATGTCCATACTACCCAAAGCAATCTACAGATTCAATGCAGTCCCTATCAAAATATCAACAGCATTTTTTCACAGAACTGGAACAACTAATGCTAAAATTTGTATAGAACCACAAAAGACCTCAATTAGTCAAAGCAATCATGAGAAAGAAGAACAAAGCTGGAGGTACCACAATTGGATTTCAAGCTATACCACCAATCTGTACTAATCACAACAGTATGGCACTGTCACAAAAATAGACACATAGATCAATGGAACAGAAAAGAGAGCCCAGAAATAAACCCATGCTTATATGGTCAATTAATCTATAACAAAGGAGGCAAGAATATCCAATGGGAAAAAAGACAATCTCTTCAACAAATGGCGCTAGGAAAACTGGACAGTCACATGCAAAAGAATGAAACTGGACCAATTTCTTACACCATATATACACACACACATACACGAACTCAAAATGGATTAAATGTGAGACCTGAAACTAAAAAAATCCTAGAAGAAAACATAGGCATTAATCTCTTTGACATTGGCCTTAGCAACATTTTCTAGATAGGTTTCTTGGACAGAGGAAACAAAAGCAAAACTAAACTAATGGACCACATCAAAACAAAAAGCTTCTCCACAGCCGAGGAAACAGTCAACAAAACAAAACGTAACCTACTGAGCTGCATCGATATTTGCACATGACGCATCCAGTAAGGGGTTAGTGTCCAAGTACATACAGAATGTACACAACTCTACACCTGAAAAGAAAATAATGTGATTGAAAAATGGGCAGAGGACCTGAACAGACATTTTTCCAAAGACAACATCCAGATGGCCAACAGACACGTGACGTGAAAAGATGCTCAACATCACTCATCATCAGGGAAATGCAAATCAAAATCACAATGAGATATCGCTCACACCTGTCAGAATGGCTAGAATCAAAAACACAAGAAACAACAGGTGTTGGCAAGGATGTGGAGAAAAGGGAATCTCATGCACTGCTGGTGGGAATGCAAACTGGTGCAGCCACTGTGGAAAACAGCATGGAGTTTCCTCAAATTAAAAATAGAATTACTATATGATCTAGTAATTCCACCACCGGGTATTTGCCCAAGAAAACAAAAATATTAATTTGAAAAGGCATATGCCCCTCTATGTTCATTGCAGCATTATTTATAATAGCCAATATATGAAAGCAACCCAAGTGTCCATCAGTAGGTTAATGGATAAAGAAGGTGTGGTTTATATACATAGTAGAATATTACTCAGCCATAAAGAAGAATGAAATCTTGCCATTTGCAACAATATAGATGAATCTTGAGGATATTACACTAAGTGACATTAGACAGAGAGAAATACCATAGGATTTCACTTATATGTGGAATTTAAAAAACAAAAGAATAAAACAGAAACAGAGTCATAAATACATAAAATAAACTGGTGGTCACCAGAGGGGAAGGAGGTGGGAGGTGAGCAAAATAGGCAAAGGGGATTAAAAGGTACAAACTTGCAGTTATAAAATAAATAAGTCATGGGAATGAAAGTGCAGTACAGGGAATATAGTTAATAATACTGTAATAACTTTGTATGGTGACAGAGGGTAGCTACACTTGCCCGGTGAGCATTAAGTAATGTATAGAAGTGTTCAATCACTGTATTGTACGCCTGAAATTAGTATAACATTGTATGTCAACTATACTTCAACTGGAAAAAAAAATCACTACAGATGCCAAACACACAGACATCTTAGAAAAAAGGCATTATTAATATCTTTATGCCAATAAATTTGAAAATAGGAAGTGGACAAATTTGGGAGGAAGTATACCAACACTGATTCAAGAAGAAACAGGAAACTGCAATAGTCTAAAACTTTTAAAGAATTAAATCAGCTGTAGAAGGAGCCAAGATGCCCTTCAACAGATGACTGGATTAAGATGTGGTCCATATATACAATGGAATATTACTCAGCCATCAGAGAGAACGATTTCACAACAGTTGCAGCTACATGGACGGGACTGGAGGGGATTATGCTAAGTGAAATAAGTCAAGCAGAGAAAGACAATTATCATATGGTTTCACTCATTTATGGAACATAAGAAGTAGGAAGATCAGTAGGAGAAGGAAGGGAAGAATGAAGGGGGGGTAAACAGAAGGGGGAATGAAACATGAGAGACTGTGGACTCTGGGAAACAAACTGAGGGCTTCAGAGGGGAGGGGGGTGGGGGAATGGGATAGACTGGTGATGGGTAGTAAGGAAGGCATGTACTGCATGGTGCACTGGGTGTTATACGCAACTAATGAATCATCGAACTTTACATCAAAAACCAGGGATGTACTGTATGGTGACTAACATAATATAATAAAAAACAAACAAAAAAAGAAATCAGCAGGGGCGCCTGGGTGGCTCAGTCGGTGAAGCACCTGCCTTCAGCTCAGGTCATGATCTCAGGGTCCTGGGATTAAGTCCCGCATCAGGCTCCCTGCTCAGCGGGGAACCTGCTTCTCCCTCTGCCCCTCTCCTCCCAGCTCGTGCTCTCTCTCTCCCAAATAAATAAATAAATAAAATCTTTAAAAGAAAAAGAATTAAATCAGCATTAAGTGTGTTCCCTTAAAAGAAAACTCCAGGTCAGCTGGTTTCACTAGATAGTTATTTGATACCTTTAAGGAAGAAGCAATCCCAACCTTACATACACTCCTCTAGACAACAGAAGAAATGCTTTGCAACTTATTTAAGTGATCCAGTAAAACTTGATCCCAAGGACAAATGCATCAGGAATATTTCTAGGCTACTTTCCCGCATGCACACAAATGTAAAATTGTTCAAAATAGGGTAAAGCCCCACCACGATATGATAATGACATCCAAATAAATCCTTTGTATAAACACATGTCCGATTACTGTGAGGCTCATGAGTGGGCATGTCAGTTTGCACAGCTTGCTGGCTTACACTTCCCAGGGAGAGCTGCGGAATTGCAAATACACCTCAGCCCTGCCATTGTTTTGTGTGTGGTGTATTTTTTTAAATCTTTTTTTGTTTCTTGTCTTTTCTCCCCTGTTCCCTTTTCCTTTCTGTTTTGTTTGTCACCTTTTGGCTTAATATCATGGGGAAGATTCTGATCGCTGTGTTGCCTGGACTTTCAAAGGCACCCACAGATCAGGCTGGGAGAATGTTGGGGAGTCATGGACCTGTGCTCTACTTTTCCACTTCTTAGGGATGAATTGAGTACCTATAGCTCCCCTGACCCCCTCCAATCCCTGAAGAGGTTAAGAACTTCAATCAGCCTTGTTGGAGAAAGGAAAGGAAAAAATTGCCAATGTATTACTCTCAATTTCAGGTTATTTTGGGGGGAGTTATTGATGAGTTTTACTGTAATAATAAACCAAATTCAGCAATGTGTTAGAAGGATAATAGATTTTGACTAAGTCAGATTCATCCAAGGAGTACAAGGTCGGTTTAACATTTAAAACAATCAGTTAATTATTTTCCATATTAGCAGGCCAATATGGGAAAAATTACGTAATCATCCCAATAATGCAAGAAAAACACTTGATAAATTTCAGCATCAGCCTAAAAAGTGAGTAAACTAGGCCTTTCTTAATCAGATGAAGAGAAGCTACAAAAATCCACAATCAACACTGTGTTTAACAAATGTTTGAGAACTTTCTCTTTTCAGTGGTGGGCAAGAAAAGGATGCCTCCTGTCCCTGTGACCACCACTGAAACACTGAACAGAATGTCCTGACTAGTACAGCAAGAGAAAGGAAGAATCAGGACTGTGAACTTTGCCATGGAAGATAGCAAATTGTCATTGTTTTCAGAAGAAATGATTGTATAGGCATTAAATAAAAAATTGTAAGTAAAATATTAGAATTAATGATATTTTCATAAAATATAAATTATAAAGATTATAAATAAAATAATTTAATAAAAATAAAATTAGTGTAACAATTCAATTGTATTTCTAAATAAGAGCAACAAATAGAAAATATGTAATTCTAAAATATGCCATTTACAAATAGCATCCAAAAATAGTAAATAGGATGGGGCACCTGGGTGGTGCGGTCGTTAAGCGTCTGCCTTCGGCTCAGGGTGTGATTGCTGGGATGGAGCCCCACATCAGGCTCCTAGGCTGGGAGCCTGCTTCTCCCTCTCCCACTCCCCCTGCTTGTGTTTCCTCTCTCGCTGGCTGTCTCTCTGTCAAATAAATAAATAAATAAATAAATAAATAAATAAATAAAATATTTTTAAAAAATAGTAAATAGGATGAATATAAAAGAATGAGAAGAAGACTTTTATGAGGAAAATTATATAACTTTACTTAAAGACATTATTGAAAAATGGAGAGATACCCTGTGTTTATGCAATGGAAGATTCAAAATGTGAACAGGGCGTTGATCCCTAAATTGACTTCTAGGTTCAGGACAATCCCACTTGAAATCCCAAGAGTATTTTGCAGAAGTAACACCTGACAAGATAATTCAAAATATACACAAAAATGCAGGGACAACAACAGTCAAGGCTTAAAGAAGGAGGAGAAGGGAGGAGGGGAAGGAAGAGATGAGCCTGGGTCTGTCAAACGTTTGGGTGTTGTAAAGCTGTATTGGTCGGTATTGTTCTGTATTGGTGTAGGAATAGACAAGCAGGTGAGCCTGTCTGTGCACAGCAACATATGGCATAGGGAGCAATATAGAGCAGGGGGAGAAAGTTGCACCTGTATTCACCAGGATATCATATATGAGATATATGTATCATATATATATGTGATATGATATGCACCTGAGATACATTCATATATCTCAAGTAACAATATACTATTGAATAATATGAATAAGTATACCGATTAAATAACATTAATATTGATCATTATATTTAAGTGTTAAATGACACATTTATTAAAATATAAATAAATAATTGTATTAAATGATTAATAATAAGGTATAATATATTGTTCTATTTTCCTCGTAATAGCCCACATTTGGGAGCAGCCCAAGTGTCTATCAACAGTGGAATGATGGAATGGATCAATAAACTCAGATACCTTCAAAGAATATTTACTTAGAGGAAAAGAAAAAGTAAGCTACAAGAAACAATGTAGATAAATCTATGAACCTACAGTCGAATGAATAAAAACCAAAACATAAATTACACTTATGTAATTCTATTATATGAAGTTCAAAAGTAAGCAAAATTAAACTGCTTTATAGGGATGCATGCAGTGCTGGTTAAGAAAACCAAAGAAGTAGTTAATTGCAAGTCAGGAGAATGGTCTGTCTTGGGGAGAATGAGGGCATTGTAGTTAGAAGGGACTCCTGGGAAGTAAATCATGTTCAATTTCCTGAGTTGGTTCACAGTTACTTGGCTTTCTAAAGATTTGAATGTTACCAATAACATTTATGCACATTTCTTTATATGTTGCAATAGAAATGTTTAAAAATGGTATAATTAGAATTTCAATGAAAACCAATTTCTAACATGGTTGAGAATCAATTTGGCTTTCTACTTCTTTAAGTGCCAAAACATTTATGCACATTTCTGTATATGTTATCTTTCATAGTAAAAGTATGTATTTGAACAGTTAGACTTCTAATAAAACCAGTAGTCCCCAGAGCCATTCCATCTTACTTCCTAGAGGCAAACACAGTCACATTGATGGTGTTTCTTTTCGTGTTTATCTCTGTATTTCTAAATAATAAGCTTGTAGTGCTGTGTCTTCATTTTTCACTTATAGATACTACTTATTGACTGTCTATGTCCACAAGATGAGGACATAGCTTTCTTATCTACCTCTTTTTCTTTAAGCTTACACACATTCATTTCCTATTCTCTCCCTCCCCAACTATATTGCTTTTATGTTAATTTTCAGAGTTTACATTATTATGCAACTATGTAAATAAAAATAAATCACCACCATAAATCAATCTCAAACTCCTACCAATGTGTTCATTCTATTAATTTCTTTTCTTTTTTTTTTCTTGGACACATCCCTTTAGAATTCCTCATGCTTCTTCTCCAATTTGGACTGGTGTTTACATTACTATATTTACGAAATATTTTTCAGAGTTCTCTACTACCGCCCATGACACAGACTTTCTTGCCACTGAAAACAACCACAAAATATACGCCGCAATTGCTTTCAGGCATTTAAAAATGAGCACCACAGGAGAAGAGAAACTTAGGAAGCGAGCCCAGTGTTGCCCCATGGTTGTTCTGGTTTTCAGCCTGGAGGTGGTCTCTCTGAGCGGAGGAGGAAGGGGCTGGAACTAGTTTGGCGGGTTTCTGAGAAGGGTGCTGTACAGAGAGGAGGTCCGAGAAGTCCGCATGGGAGTTCAGTGTGATTCTTGTGCAGGCAAAGGGAGAAACTCCATGAGGCTTAGTTAGATCACCTGCTGCAGCCTGAGAGCCCAACGGGGGCACCGGAGGGCACACAGTTCTGGGTGATAGTGGAGTCCTAGCCTAGGTACCGGAGAGACCTCACTGAAGATTTTAGAGTGCAGTTAAAATTTCAGAAAGTGTAAACCTCAAGAATAAAGCCCACACTCTATAGTCAGAGATATGACCTGAACATACATTCTAAACCCAAACAGTCCTGCTCCGAGAAGGGATAAAACCAAGGCTAACGAGGCCAAAAGTAAGAACCACTAATTTAACCATTTGTCTGAACAACCTGAACACCTGTGGAGGAAGAAAACAGGGTTTTCTCTCATTGCAATAGATTGTCCACAAAGTCCAGCATACAACAAAAAAAATTATGAGGTACGCAAAGAAATGGAATAATATGAGTCATAATCAAGAGAAAATGCAGTTTTTGGAAGCTCAACCATGGCTACCCAGATGCTGGAATTAGCAAGCAAGGACTTCCAAGCAACTGTCTTAAGTATTCATTGTCTATAACAGCCATTTGAGTAAATGGTCATAATCAGTGGACAAATGGGGGGAATATTAACAGAGAAATGTAAATTATAAAAACAAACCAAAATTAGAAATTAGAAATGGAAAATAGAATATGGAAAACTGCAGAAAACAAAATGAAAAATTAATAGGATGAGCTTAAGAGTGGGTTCCAGATGTTAGAGGGAAGGGTCAAATGAACCATTCTCTCTGAAAAATAGAAAGAAATAATATTGGAAAATAAGACGTGAAAGAGCCACATTGTCCCTTAGGACAACATCGATCAGTATAGACTAAGTGCCAGGAGGAATCCCAAAGGAGATGAAAGCAAGAATGAGCAGGAAAAAAAAAATATTGGGAGAATAGCTGAAAATTACCTGAATTTTGTGAAAAGCAAAATCTTACAGATTAAAAAAACGCCACAAACTTTAAGCAGGATAAATACAAAGAAAGCCACACTTGGGCATGTCACTCAGGCACATCAAATTGTTGAAACCAAAGATAAAGAGAATATCTTGAAGGCACCCAGAGAACAATCACAGCTACATGCAAGTGGGCAACGATAGGACTGAACGTTGGTGTCTTGTCACAAACAATGGAGGCCAGAAGACAATGAGACAGGAACGTGGTTATTCTGAAAGAATAAAACTGCCAACCTGGAATTCTAAACCCAGTAACATTTCAAATATTCAAAATTGAAGATGCTCTAAAGATACGTCACTGGCAGCAAAATTGCAATAGCAGTTCTAAGGGAATTTTTTCAATGATCCCAGATAGAAATTTAGATTCACATTGGGGCGCCTGGGTGGCACAGCGGTTAAGCGTCTGCCTTCGGCTCAGGGCGTGATCCCGGCGTTATGGGATCGAGTCCCGCATCAGGCTCCTCTGCTAGGAGCCTGCTTCTTCCTCTCCCACTCCCCCTGCTTGTGTTCCCTCTCTCGCTGGCTGTCTCTGTCAAATAAATAAATAAATAAAATCTTTAAAAAAAAAAAAGAAATTTAGATTCACAGAAATGAATACAGAACATAAAAAATGGTAAATAGAAAACTGTATACCTTAAATTTTCTCCTAATTTTTGTAAGACATATGACTGGGAAAGCAGACATTACCTCACTGGGTTGTGGGGTTTATAATGTACGTGTGTATGTAACGTATGCAGATGACACTGATACACACGGCAGTGCAGAGACGTGCAGGAAAATGTCAGCACAGGGTTAGAAGAATGGATGAGTTCCAAAGAAGTCAGGAAAGGAGGAACAGAGGAACAAAGACCAGGAAACAAATAACAAAATGATAAACCTAAATCCAACCATATCAACATTACATTCGTTACAAGGAAATTGATTCAGAATTTAACAATTTAATAGTATATTTATAATATACTACGATTATGGAGATTCTTTTTATTTTCCTAAAACTAATTTTGCCTTATTTTTTCTACTACATTAGATTTTTTTGGTCAACATTCGTAATTTTCCCCATATCTTACCATAATCTTTCGCTAAAATTTTATGGAAGGTCCATCACATTAATTAATCTATTGATTCCATTTTCTATTTTTTTTAAACTTTATCGCAGGGGAGATCTCTCCCCGTTCCTCATATTCTTTTTCTTCCATGTGGAGGAAACTTGATTACTGTAACATTGCTAGCCTTTCTGTATTTACACACACACACACACACACACACTCTGCCCCAGGGAAAGTGAAGTATGTTATTTGATTGGTGAGGGTGAATAAGACACGGCCCAGATGCTAGCTTCTTTTATTCCTCTTGGGGGTGAACTGTGTGCAGAGAACACACATGCGTACTGTCCACCAAACACGGACTCTGCTTGCAAGAGGAGGCCTGCCCCCCTGCTGCCTCCTGTGCTAGTGAGTTTTTGCGGTCAGCACCAGGAAGCGCACTTGTCTGCAGATAAAGACACATTCACCAATAACAGTGTTATTGTAATAAAAGTTAATGTTTTGTTCTCCTAAAACATTGCAGACCCAGAGGCCCTACTCAAGCAGGCATCTATCTGCTAATGTGACTTAAAACCTGGTGACAGTCAGGTGAAACTATCTTGGGTGACAGAGAAGAGCAGCGCATCAGTTAGTCAACTGATGGTGACCAGCGAGCACAGCGCACTTCTCACAGGCTAGGAGTAAAGTACAGCTCCTCTCGACTTACACGGGGCTACACCTGGATGTGCCTATCGTAGGTTGAAGACGTTGGTAAATCAAAAATGCATCACAGCTTAGACTAGCTTACCTTAGTGTGCTCAGAACACTTCCACCAGCCCCAGTTGGGCAAAATCACCTAACCCAAGGCCTACGTCATGGTGAAGTGCTGAATATCTCATGTGATTTATTGAATACCGTACTGAAAGTGGCAGAATGGCTGTATGGGTGCAGGATGGTTGTCTGTGTATCCGCTGTTACTCCCGTGATGCGGGGCTGACTGGGAGCCGCTGTCCCGCATCATGAGGGAAGCTTGTCCAGCAAGGTCCAAATTTCAAAATTCGAGGTATGTTTTTCTACTGAATGCTTACTGCTTTTGTGCCATTGTAAAGCGTAGAAATTGAAAAGTCATAAGTGGAATCACTTAAGTTGGGGACTGTTCATAATCTCTTTCATAACTGCCTTTCATTGCTTTTGTTTTACTTGATCATTTTTGCTATTTGAAAATGTTCCGAGTTGTGTATAATATGTTACTTAAAATCTCTCCTACAGCTTCAATTCCCCAATTTGGCTTGTGGGTTTTGTAATTTGTTTCTAAGTAGCTACCCCTGCATCATTTCTTTGGGTTTGGGATGTAGTTTTTCAGCTAGATTTGTTTGTTCCCATATTACCATCTGTTATGGTTGGATTGTGTGACCCAAAAGACTTCTTGAAGTCCAAACCCTCGGGACCTCAGACTGTGACTTTATTTGGAAATAGTCTTTGCAGCATTAACCAAGTTCAGAGGAGTTCACTAGGGTGAGCTCTAATCCAAGAGGACTGGTGTCCCTATAAAAAGGGGAATCTTGGAGCTGGACACAGACAGAGGGATGCTGGTGTGACAAGGGAGTCAGAGGTTGCTGAGAAGCAGGGGATTGCCAGGAGCTAGCAGGAGCTGGAAGTGGTGGGGAGGGAGGGATTCTTCCCCAGCAGCATCAGAGGGAGTGCAGCCTCCCCGACACCTAGGTTTCAGACTTCCAGGCTCTAGACTGTGAGGCAACAGTGTCTCTTGTTTAAAGCCACTCAGTTTGTGCCACATTGTTACGGCAGCCCTCAGACACTAACACGGTAGCTGATTTCCACAGCAACATTTCAAAATAGCATTTTGCTTGTTTGTTTTTAAAATTTGTATCGGATTTGTCATGTCTTTAAAAATCACTGTGTGACTGCGTTTCTGTTTCCCTCTCCCAGTCCGCCTTTCTGTTCCAGCACGGTCCTGTTTCCCTGCATGCACGTGCCTCTCCCTGACCTGTCTGCTGCACCCTTGGTTTCTTTCTCTTACCCTTCCTCTGCCCATTATCTTTCTCTTTCCACCCTTCCACCTTTCCACCTTTCTTGTGCATAAGGGTACTGTTGGGGTACTTGAACCATGTGGGGTTAGGGGTGCTGACCCCTGCACAGTCGAAAACCCAGGTATAACTCTGACTCCCCTGGAATTTAATGGCTAACAGCCTACTGCTGACAGAAGCCTTACCAATCACATACACAGAGGGCTAACTCATACTTTGTATGTTATGCGTATTATATGTTGTATTCTTACAATAAAGTAAGCTAGAGAAGAGAAAATATTGTTAAGAAAATAATAAGGAAGAGAAGATACATGTACAGTACTCTTCAAAAAAAATCCAGGTACAAGTGGACCCTTGTGGGACATGCCGCACAGCCAACTGCCCCATCAGTCCATGGGTTGGGCCACTGCAGTCTGCTCTTTCCCTTCTGCCCTGATGTGCTCACTCCCTCCAGGTTCCTGTAAAAGCATGCCTTCAATCAAGCAAGTGCCTCTGAACCCTTGCCTCAGGCTCTGCTTCTCGGGAGCCCGCCCGACCTCACCACAGTCCATCTTCAGGAAGATGAAGTACCAGCAACAGCTAAGGTAAAACTTCCACTGTAACTGGGACTTGGCTTTGCCCGGATTGCCCGTCGCCTCTTGCTCCTGCCCAGTCCCATCCTCAAAGGACCGACTTTATCTTCTTGTTCAGGGATGGGTGATGGTGAGGAAGCCAAGGCCCCAGGGTCCTGGGGACTCTATCAACCAGTGCACAGTCTGTGGTGGACAGTGTAAGCATCATGTTCTTTTTTTTTCTTTTTCTTTTTGAAGATTTTATGGGGCTCCTGGGTGGCTCAGTCGATTGAGCGTCTGACTCTTGATTTCGGCTCAGGTCATGATCTCAGGATCCTGGGATCAAGTCCCATGTCAGGGTTCCTGCTCGGTGGGAAGCCTGCTTCTCCCTCTGCTGCTCCCCCTGCTTGTGCTCTCTCTCTCTGTCAAATAAATAAATAAAATCTTCAAAAAAAAGATTTTACTTATTTTTTATTTGAGAGAGGACAGAGGGTGAGAGAGCCCAAGCTGGGGGAGGGAGAAGGACAAGCAGACTCTGCACTGAGCACAGACCCCAATGCATGGCTGCATCTCACGACCCCGAGATCATGACCTGAGCCGAAATCAAGAGTCAGGTGCTCAGGCAACCGAGCCACCCAGGCATTCTAAGCTTCATGTCCTTTATTTTTATTTACTATCATTGAGTGTATGTGTGAGCTAGTACAGACTCACTGAAAACACTGCTTTTAATTATCTTCATAATCACAAGATTCTGGATTTTATACAACTCAACTGTTTAGACGCCACCACAGACGTCGTGATGGAGAGCTACCTGGTGTGGGAGAAGCCGTTCAGGCCTGCGCTGAACTTGGTATGTAGAGATACTCTCCCTTTTGAAGGGCTGAGGTCAATTGAGAATTTCTCTTTTACGATGCTGTTTCACATTGCAGATTTTTGATGGCAAGAGTTTAGTCTTCAACCACCCTCCTCTCTTTTACTTCAAAAGCTTATGTTTTAAACACTCAAAAAAGCCTCATATCTGGGAACACTTTACAAAATCTTGAATAAAAAAAGCCTATGTGTCACTTGTCTCAGCGATTAATTGATATGAGTTCTGGGAATGACAATTAATCTTGACATTAGCTTAATTAAGCCAGACATTAGTCAATCATAATTGGCAAAGGAAATATGCTATAAAAATATGATGTGCCCTAAGACCACGCAGGACTAGTTTTTGGATAATTTGTGTTTTGTGCTACCCTAGTACCGCTAGTACAAGTGATTAATAAGTCACTAAAATGATCAGAAAGAATTACCTTATTGATAACTGCATATTGATTTGTAATAATGGATACAAGAAACACTTAGGCTGTCTGTCCAGGATAAATTCCACACACTTGTTTTTCCATCAAGACATCTTTGACTCACAGCTGAATCCTCAGCACTTCTGACAATGGCGTGGAAAATCCAACTAACTGCTATGGGATTCTCTGGGATTGCTTCTTTCTTCTTCTCATTTGGCTGTACCCCTGCTCTTAGGTAAATAGGTGGGATAGTTCTTCACTTCCTGAGGAAGAGAGCATAACCGAAATGCAAATGCCCATATGGTTCAGTCCATGGATTGGGCCCGCTTAGTCACATGCGTATTATTTAGTTAATTCTATAACGATGTAAAAAAGTCACAAAATGTTAATGATTTCTTGCACGCATAGAGTAATATCATTCAGGGGTTCAAGCTGCTTTCTAAGTACTGATTAATTAAACCCAAACTTTGTGTGTCAGATTATTCACTTTTTTTTCCCCTTTCTTTAAACCCAACTCACTCCACACAGGCTGAATTGCTGATAATACAGTAAGACCCAAATGAAACGTAACTGCACACACAAACGGCCAGGCATAGTTGTGTAGGTAAATTTCCGCGGAGGAAAACTGGGTCACAGCGGTGGCAGGCGCCCCCGCCTCTCAGGATTTATGATGTAAGTACTTACAGAGAAAGCACTATAGTATCTTACAATCAGCTCTTCCTAATGACTTTGTTAAAGGTAAAACATTTGCAAGGTTGGGATCCCCAGGAGAAAGCCCAGTGTGAACAAATCCCACATGAATCTGATAAGGAGTGAAATAATCAACTCTTATCAGCAGTCGCGCTTCAGAAGTGAAGGTGCAGCTCTGAGATGCGCTTCCGCAAGGGAAGCCTCACCTACGGAGGCTGCGCTTCCCACGGTCAGCTCCTCCTAACGAAGGAAGCCCACGCTGCCGCACTGATACCGTGTTAGTAGCTTCCTTGACTGCTGTCATCTGTCCCAACCAGACTGCCTGAAATCTGGAGCCCAGTTCCATGTGAGTGTGTAAGTTCTCTCTCCAAGTTGGCTGGGAATTCAGTGCGACAGAAACACAGCAGAGGTGAGCTGTCCCAGGTGGGCAAATAGTGGCGACAAAGGACCCACAGCAGACAGGAAAGCAAGATTCAGAGAGAGGCACCCAGATCTTAGCTAGTATGATGATAATTAATTAACTAGCTTTATAGCTGCCCCTCCACGGAACTCAAAACACCGTTTCCAGGACTCGTTTAGCTGGGATGGCACAGGAACAGAGAGAGCTTACCATCCGTGTTTCCATGTTTCTCCAATCCGTTAGCCTCTGGCAGGCTGCCTCCTGGTCGGCCAGGATCATCACGCCTCCTCACACCTGAATGTTTTGTGCTGTGTCTCAGACCCTCGGGGCTTTGTTATGTAAAGCCTGGCTTATTTGATAAATTAAACCATGCCAGTGTGTTAATAAATGCTATTGATGTTTTACCACTTTCGGGTAGCGGTCTTGAGATCTTCCAGTGGCTTTCTGAAAAAAACTCTGATGACAGAATTTTCAGGGCTTTGGGCAGACCTTGGAAGCAAACAGCCCTTGGCATTTATTCAATTCATTCTAATAAACATCTATTGGGTATTGTTATATCCACCTCGACATTCATTTGAACCCGGTTTTTATACCCAGACACACACGCGTGGATTACAGGATTTTCACAAACTCCCCAGTCCTTGAGGCTGGCTGGGACTGGAGCAGAACGAGATGGGGGAAATGGTCCTTTCCCTTGTTGCAGAGCCAGACTGCACTCTGAGAAACAGTTTGTTGTTTCTATGTCATTCAACACAGTGGGGAAGTTATAGATAAACCAGCTGCCAGATAAGACGCACACATAGATGACACATCCCAGGTGGAACAGGTAGAAAAAGAGGAGGTGGTGAGAATCTTCCCAACAAGGAGGTCAGGAAGGAGGCTTCACGGAAGAAGCGGCATTTGAGGGGGGCATGAGTGGGAGTGATTTGCTGTGTGGCTGTGACACAGGTGGGGTAGGGAGAAGGGGACAGCAGGAAGAGGGAGCAGGAAAGTGGAGGCACTCTGCAGGGGAATGGAGCATGATGGGGAGCCGTGGAGCAGAAGGTAGGGAAGGAAACTGTGTCAGGCCTGGGAAGCTTCAATGTCAAATCAAGGAGTTCTTTGCTCTGCAGGCAGAGAATCAGTGTCCATTGTAGAGCAAGGGGACTGCGACCTGTTCAAAGTATCACTTGGGAAGAGCAATCTGGCAGCCATGGTAGGAAAGATTAGAAGGAAAAGAAGGGGTGGGTGGGGGCGCTCTAAAGGTCTGGATTAGGCAGTGGCCGAGGGCAGAGGAGAGGGAGAGACGTGTGAGATTGGTAACAGCACAGCTCAAACGACGGATCACGAGGAGGAGCGAGGCTACTATCAGAGACGATGGACAGAGATCCAGGATGGGCAGTAGGAGGAGTTTGATTTTGGGCATACTGTGTTTTGAGGACATGGCAAGATTTCCAGATAAAAATGTCTGTCGGGCTGTTGGAAATGCCAAGTGCACACCATCTCCTGTTTTTGTGTGGTTACACAAAGACCTACTAAAATGAAGAACCATCCGCTCAGAATCTAAGTATACTATCAATGTGTTTCATGCAAAATCATAGTCTTCTTTGGAGCGAAAGTCAGTTACAGCATCATACATAAATGCCCAGACCCATCCCTGCATGGAAAAGGGAATATGTCATGTTGTTGCCACATCATCCTGCCCGAGGGGGACTTGACATCACTTATTGTTTGGAATGTGCAGTCCCACGTTGCTAAAAGGGACCCCAGGCTTTGCTCCAGATGCTGGGCTGTGAGTCCGGTTCTGTTGCACTTTATTTCTGTAAAGCTTTTCACCTGCAACACGGATGGGCTGGACTCCAGGGCTCTCTACAACACGGTGGCCTGTTTATCACGACGCGGGGACAGTGACGGGGCGCACGCCTTGACTTCTAGCGTCCATTGGACCAATGCCCACAGAACATGAAGCAGGGAGCCGGGGGCTCACTCTCCTCAAGCTCATCAGTGCAGATATCCACTTCTCCCCTCATAATTCCCCACGGAGAAGACAGATGTGCGTGAGAAATGCCAACACCTCTCTCAGTTGTCGCTACGGTCACATCAAGGGGAACTAGAAGGATGAGGAAGGCTCGGTCTCGAGGAGCTCACACTAAGAAGGAGGATAAACAAGAGGTCAAATATGGTAAGGGCAGCAGTAGTGGGAGGGAGCGCAGCGAGGGAGGAAGAGAGAGATTCTGGAGTTGCTGTGAGGGATGGATGTGGGAGGGTGTGGGGAGGGCAGGGGAGCAGGCACTCCAGGATGAAGGCACACCATGAAGAAAGGGGCTAAAGAGAACAAAGACCAAGACGCTGATGAGGGGCACTCCGCACCCCGAGGGACCAGAGCATGTGCGAGATGTGGCGTGGTCTGCAGGTTGGGTCAGGTGGTGGAGGGTCTTGAGTCTCCGGCCAGGCTGGGCTTGTGTTCAGTAGACAGCACGGTAAGAGCTACGGCCTGTGTTGAGCAGGGAGTGAATGCCTCCCTGCTTTGTGAGCCAACTCCAGCCACGGGGTCAAGTACGTTGTTGTAGGAGACCCAAGTGGGAACGCTCCCGGGAGTGGTAGGGGGGTTACAGGGATGACCAAGAGGTCAGCTGACCCAGTCTTCCTGCCAGAGCCGGGAGAGGGTTGAGAAGCCGAGGGTGTGTGAAGACCGAGGAAGAGGGAGGTCTCCAGGACTCCCTCCAGCTTCCATAATTAAGGAAATGGTGGAAGTAGTTAGAAGTCAGAAGAAGTGGGCATACTTTGGGTTTGTGGGGTTCGGGGTATGGGGGGCATCCCAGCAAGGCTATTCAGTTGGGCAGTGGGCGTGAGATCGCCTCTCAGAGTGGTCAGGACAGAGGCCCAGATTTGGTAATCAGTGCACAGAGGTGACCCTGATGCAGTGGGAGCTGACCCTCCGAGGGGAAGGCATACAGGGAGTGCAAGAGAAAAGGGCCGAGGGCCGTGGCCATTGTGACCAGGGCATGGGGAAATAAGAGAGCCCCCAGTCTGGGGATGGCTGGGTCCCTGTGACCGTGCGCCCTCAGGGAACAGCCTGGTAGGGCTGATGTAGGAAGTGGGGATTAGGTGATTCAGTCTCTTCTCCTTTCCTCAGGCTGGGAAAGGAGCCCAGTCTGGAGTGCTGATTAGCCCAAGGGCACAGGTTGGCGGGTTCTAGATCCAGAATTAGGAACTTCCCATCTAGTACCCTATCCACGGCCACACTGCCATTTTACACCCCTCACCCCCAAGTATTCATAAAAAGCATTCAGCCCTCGAAGACCCAGAACACTTTAGTTTTAACCTGCACATTAGGCCTGGGCTCTAGCAGGTATTTTCGCCTTAAGCCGGGAGGAGGCGGAGGCTGGGCTGGGCCGGTGCGCGCGCCCCGCGCCCCCGAGCGCGCCCCTGGGAGCGCGCGGCCCGCCGGCC